>NW_022631025.1:3565424-3706241 GCF_010015895.1 Lontra canadensis
CTAAGGTCACAAACAGTTTCTCTTGTTTTCCCTGGAAGTCTTAGACTTAGAATGTTTAAACTTATGACCCATTTTTTTTTTGTTTAAGATTTTATTTATTTTGACAGAGAAAGAGATCACAAGTAGGCAGAGAGGCAGGCAGAGAGAGAGGGAGAAGCAGACTCCCCGCCAAGCAGGGAGCCCAATGTGGGGTTCGATCCCAGGCCTCTGGGATCATGACCCGAGCCAAAGGCAGAGGCTTTAACCCACTGAGCCACCCAGGTGCCCCTTATGACCCATTTTAAATTAATTTTCAAAATGCTGTAAGATAGGGATTGAAGTTGATTTTTTGCATACTGATACTCATTCATTCCAGCACTGTTTGTTACAAGGTTATCTGTTTGCCACCAAATGGCCTAAGTATTGAAATCAGGTCCTTCTACTTTGTTTTTCTTTTGAAGTCATTTTGGTTATTCTAGGTCATTTTAATATCCATGTGAATTTTAGAATCAGCTGATCAATTTCTACCAAAAATGCTGGGATTTTTATTGTCATTGTGATGAATTGAAAGATAAATTTGTGGAGAATGGACAATATTAAGAATATTGGTATATTCTTGGGAAGCCTGGGGAGCTCAGTTCATTAAGCATCTGCCTTCGGCTCAGGTCATGATCCCAGGGTCCTGGGATGGAGTCCCACATAGGGCTCCTTGCTCAGCAGGGAGCCTGCTTCTCCCTCTGCCTGCTCTTCCGGTTCTGCCTGCAGCTCTCTGTGCTTCTGCTCTCTCTCTCTCTCTGACAAATAAATAAATAAAATCTTGAAAGAAAAAAAAAAGAATGTTAAATTCTTTTGTTGTTGTTGTTGTTGTTATATTCTTAACACTGGGTGGCTCAGTTGAATGTCCAGCTCTTGACTTTGGCTCAGATCATGATCTCAGGGTCCTGAGATCGAGCCCCACATTGGGCTCTGCACCACGTGTGGAACCTGCTTGGGATTTTCTCCCTGTCTGTCCCTGCTCCCAAGCATGTGTGTGCTCTAAAAAAAAATTTTTTGTTGAAGATTTTATTTATTTTTTTGACAGAGAAAGACACAGTGAGAAAGGGAACATAAGCAGGGGGGAGAGGGAGAAGCAGGCTAACCGTGGAGCAGGGAGCCCAATGTGGGACTCAGTCTCAGGACCCTGGGATCATGACCCAAGCCGAAGGCAGGCACTTAACCAATTGAGCCACCCAGGGTTCCCAGCATTTAATATTTTTGATGCTATTATAAGTAGCATTTTAAAAATTTTCACTTTCTGATTGTTCATTCCTCATCATTCCTTATATGTAGAAGTGTTTGATTTTTGGTACATTGATCTTGTATCTTGCAACCTGGCTAAACTCATTCTCACTAAAGAACTCTTCATGGGGGCGCGTGGGTGGCCCAGTCAGTTGAGCATCGGCCTTCCGCTCAGGTCGTGGTCCCTGGGTCTTGGCCTCATGCCCCACATTAGGCTCCCTGCTTGGTGGGGAGTCTGCTTCTCCTGCTCCCTCTGCCAGCCACACCCCCTGCTTGTGCTCACCTGTCTCTCTGTCAGATAAAAAAGTGTTCTTTTAAAAAGATATTTATGTGGGAGAAAGAGTGTGTGTGCAGGAGGGGGCAGAGGGAGAGAGAGAATCCTCAAGCAGACTCTGCACTGAGCATGGAGCGGGACCTTAGGGCTCAATCCCAGGACTCTGGGATCATGACCTGAGGCGAAGGTGGACACTTCACTGACTGACCCCCCAGGTGCCCCCAGATAAATAAATCTTAAAAAGAAAAAAACTATTTTCTCCTATTGCATAGCTTGTCTTTTCACTTGATAGTGTCCTTTGATACACAAATGTTTTAATTTTGATGAAGCCCAGTTTATTTTTGTTGTTTTTGCTCATGCTTATGGTATCAATATTAAGAATGCCAATGAGGTGACAAAGATTAATCCCTGTTTTTTTCCTGAGTTTTAGTTGTAGTTCTTGCGTTGAGGTCTCTGATCCATTTTGAGTTAATTTGTGTATATAATGTGAAGTAGGGATTCGACTTTATTCTTTGCACAGGGCTATCCATTTGTCCCAGCACCATTTGTTGAAAACCTATTCTTTCATCACTGAACTACCTTTTTACCCTTGTCAAAAATCAGTTGACCAGGGGCACCTGGGTGGCTCAGTGGGTTAAGCCTCTGCCTTCTGCTCAGGTCATGATCTCAGGGTCCTGGGATCGAGCCCCATATCAGGCTCTCTGCTCAACGGGGAGCCTGCTTCCCCTGCCCTCTCTGCCTGCCTCTCTGCCTACTTGTGATCTCTCTCTGTCAAGTAAAAAAAAAAAAAAAATCAGTTGACCACATATGTAGGGGTTTATTTCTGGACTCTTCTGTTCCATTGGGCTATACTGTCTTAATGCCAGTATCACACTGTCATGGTCACTGTAGCATTAAGTTTTGAAATAGAGAATTTGAGTCTTCCTGCTTTGTTTCTAATATTGTTTTAGCTATTTTGGGCCCCTTGCAATCCCGTATGAATTTCCATTTCTGCAAAAAAAGGCCATTGGAATTTTGGTAGGGATTGCATCGAGTCTCTAATTCATTATCTTAAAGGGCCTTTAACAGTAAAGCAAGTCCTGGGGCGCCTGGGTGGCTCAGTGGGTTAAAGCCTCTGCCTTCGACTCAGGTCATGATCCCAGGGTCCTGGGATCGAGCCCCACATCGGGCTCTCTGCTCAGCAGGGAGCCTGCTTCCTCCTCTCTCTGCCTGCTTCTCTGCCTGCTTGTGATCTCTGTCTGAATAAATAAATAAAATATTAAAAAAAAACAATAAAGCAAGTCTTATATTTATATATATTTATATTTATCTTATATTCCATGATTTTCATTTCTGGTGCTTTCCGCTCCTCCTTCTAAATCTAGATTTCCATCTGGTACTGTTTTTCTTCTGCCTGAGCGATTTTATTTAATGTCTTCAGTGCCTGTGTGCAGGTGGTAAATTCTTTCAGCTCTTGTCTGTCTGAACTCCCTTTGTGGGGTTTTCACTGGGTGTAGCCCCCTCGTTAATAGGTTTCTTTTGTTTTGCTTTCTCAAGGTGGTTCCGCTATCTCCTGGCTGGTCAGAGAAATCTGCTGTCATCTTGTACTTGCTGCTTTTCTCTGGGTGATTTTAGTGTGTCCTTTCCTTTGCTGGTTTTAGGCAGTTTTGTGATATCCTTGGTGTAGTTTCTCTCATCTTGAGCTCCGGGGTGGATGAGCTGCTACCATCTGTAGATCTATAGTTTCCATCAAATTTGGAAATTCTTGAGCCATTATGATTTTTCGAGGACTTATTTTATCCTCACCCTTTCTCTTCCCTGGGACTCTGGTTTCCCTATTTGACCCACAGCTCACTCTGAGCTCTCTGGTTTTTCAGTCTTTTTTTCCGTGTGTTTTATTTTGGGTAGTCTTGGTGCTGCTGCTTCAAGCTTACTAGTCTTCCACATTGTGTAACCGGCTGCTAATCCCACCTGTTGCTCCACTCACGTCACTTTTTGTACTTCCATCTTGCAAGTCTTCTGGGTTGCTGTTGGGTGTGATCGGTGTCTGGTCTGCATCCTGAACCCATGGAAATCAGTCTCCTGGCTCTTGCCCTGGCAACGGTGAGCTCTTCTCCCAGTGACGGTGAGCTCTCCCCATTGTGGTGGACTGGTTTCCCTTTTATGGTGTTGGGAGCTGGTGCTGTTAATTCCTATGTGGGTTCCCAGGCTTTGTTCTGGGACATACTTTGATGCCTTCAGGTTGTGCCCATCAGCTTTGTTGGTCAGGACCAGAGAGCACTTACGGGCTCCATGTCTTTGCCCCCACCCCCACCTCCTCCTCTTGGCTGCCAGTGGCTCTCTCACAGGTTTGCACCAGTTGTGCCTTTTGCCTGCGATCTGCCACTTCTGCTGCCTTGTCCACCACCTTGCAGCACCACCCCCTCCCCGAAGGTCTGCCGGCATGCCCACCATTGTCTGTCTTTCGGTGCCACACCCAGAGGTCCTTTTGTGGGCGGACGAGCTGTCACGGAGCTCATCTGAACCCTGCCCCTCACTCTCTGGTGCTTAGTCACATAAAGTTCCCTGTTAATGGTAACTTCTGCTCACGGGAGCCAGATCAGTGCCTGTGACTGTTTTATTAGCTCAGCAGGATGTTCAAGTCCCCAGCTCTGTTGTCTCAGTGCTTGTGGGCTGGGCTGGGGACTGGGCGGAGGTGCAGATTTGGGCTGAGCCTGGCAGGCCTGGACGTGTGTGCGCGCACACCTGTGTGCGTCACAACATTTAGCTGTCTCACCTTGGGACAGCTTCTGATGGTTGACCCACTGCCTGGTGAGATGTCTACACTCCAGCTTGGGGTTCAGGAGTGTGTTGTACTCTGGTCGCCCAGTCAGGCTGGCCTGGAGGCTTGGAGATACAGCTCTCATTCAGGGCACCTACCTCATGGGTTGGGTCCTTCCTGTGCTTCCAGAAGCCTGGCGGGGTCTGGCACACCCCGGGCTGGTGTGCAGCTGGCAGTCAGCACTGCCACTGGTTGGGCCAGGCCCTGTGTAGGCATGAATCTGTGCTCTGTTTGGTCTTTTATTTGGGATGGGGATGGAGGAGGACAGCATCGGGAATTAGAGCTGAGCTGACTTGGTTTGAAAGGAAATGGATTTTCACAGAGTTGGCCATGCTGGCAGCTGGGGGCAGATGATCAGGAGCCGTCCTTGGGAAGGGGAGACCCCATGTTATCTACCAGTCTACCACGGCTTTCTATGTTTTGATTTGTTAAAAATATTTTTTTATTCATCTGTTTTTAAATCAGAGAGAGCACAAGCAGGGGGAGTGATAGGCAGAAGGAGAAGCAGGCTTCCTGCTGAGCAAGGATCCCGATGTGGGGCTCAATTCTGGGCCCCAGATCACAACCGCAGCGGAAGGCAGCCACTTAGCTGACTAAGCCGCCCAGGCGTCTCTTGATTTTTTATATCAGAAATGATCCTGCGCAGTAACACCCTTATCTTTATGCAGTTTCCCAATTGTTTTCTCAGAGTTCCTGGACTTCTTAAACAGCAAATAAGTGAAAATGCCCTTGTTTTTCTGCAAGAAATAAAGACATCAACTACTTCTTCAGTAGCCCTCCCTGGATTTTGTTTTTCTTCTGTGAGCCAGGAGCCCTGTAGAGAATCTGCATAGGGTGGCCACTGGGAAGGGGGCCGCTGCGGGGGACATACACAGGCCCCTGGGGGTTGTGTCCTGGGTACTGGGGCTGTGTGGAGTGGCTGGACGGAGGCACTGGGTGGGGGCCATAAGCAGCTCAGGACCGAGGCGGTGGACTGGGTTGGCTATACCATGCCAGGTTGTACTCCCCTTTGAGGGCTCCTCCCTGAGCCTGGGGGCAGGGCCCCCTTGCCTGTTGCAGCCCAGAGCCCTCCCTGGATCTGACAGTTGGTGTGGCAGTGCCCTCTCCCCTCTGGTACTTTCTGCTCTTTGCCCAGGTCCTGGTCTGTTGACTGGTTCTGAGTATCCTGGTTCACGCTCCTGTGCCATCACTAGGCCCTGGCCTGGTCTCACACCCTCCCAAGCCTCCTTGGTCTCCGTGGCCTCCCCGGATGGGTGAATAGAGTACTCAGGATCAGGCGGTGGAAGGGTGCCTCCCTGAGCCTCAGTTTCTCCATCTGGAGTGGGGCAGAGGGGTGCTGTTGGGGGCCTCAGACCTGCCCTGTTTGTTCTAGGGTAGGAGTTCCCTGCCTGGCCCCTGGGTCAGCAGCCTGACTCCCAAAAGGGGCTGTTCTGCTGCGCACCCCATATCCATCTCGTCTCTCTCGGCCCCCAGCCACTCCCTCTGCTGGGCCCGGGTCCTTCTGTGCCTGGCCCACCTCGGCCATCAGCCTCTCCTAGCCCCTCCTTGCCTCTGCCCCCTCCTGCAGCCTGTGTGGCCCTTAGGTGTCCTGCACTCCCCCAGTGGCCCGTGGCCCCCATCCAGCGCCCCCCCGTCCCGGCACGTCCTCCTCCGATGTCCAGCTTGTGGGCACTCGCGTGAGCAGAATGTCCTGCCGCAGGGCTGGCCAGCGTCGGCCTCTCTCTTACGAGCATCTGGTCTCTGCACAGGCGTTTGGACAGGCGCACACGAACCACAAGAAGGTGGCGGCGGACGGCGAGAGCCGGGAGGAGAGTCTGATCCAGGAGTCGGCCTCCAAGGAGCAGTACTACGTGCGCAAGGTGCTGGAGCTGCAGACCGAGCTGAAGCAGCTGCGGAACGTGCTCGCCAACACGCAGTCGGAGAACGAGCGCCTGGCGTCCGTGGCGCAGGAGCTGAAGGAGGTGACGGGCGCGCCTGGTGGGGTGGGGGCAAGTGTCCGGTGCCACTGCCCTCAAGGTGGGCTGGGCGAGCGACAGGGCCAGCACATGTGGCCACGAGCCCGTGTGAGCGAGTCCCGGCCATGGCCTCGGGACCCCCGGGTTCTCATCCAGAAGGGCAGGGGGCCTTGTTCTGGGCCGCAGGGAGACCCGCTGTCTGCCCTCTGTTTACTTCAGGGGTGACAGATGACCAGAGGGATGGATGGTTGTCCGTTTCATGCTCCGGATGGGAGGGTACGGAGCAGTCAGGGTCCCGCGGATCCAGGAGGGGGACTCCGGCGAGCTCTGGGACAGAGCCCAGGATCTGGCAGCAGGGGGAGCAGTCACTGCCCCTGGTTGGGGTCAGAGGTCACCGAGGCCTGTGGGCCTGGGAGGAGCTTGGCTTGGATCCCGTTGTGGAGCCAGAGTGCATGATCTCACTTCCTCCCACAGGATCACCCGGCTTGGAATGGGAGGAGGGTTTGACCTTACTGAGGCAGTCTCAGTCGCTCTGCTGGCCATGCTCATTCCACTCTCCTCCTCTTCCAGAAGGGCTTGTCTGGGCTGTCTGGAACACCCTGGGGACCTGCTGACTCCTGGCTTTGTGCCTCAGGAAATTAGCTCAGCTGGTCCCTCGCGAGACCAGGTTTGGTGGGGCTGGGATTCCTGCTCTTCCTGTTGGTGCTTCAGGAGGAGGCCTGCCCACCCCACCCCACGCACCCTCAGCCTCCTCTTCCTCTCAAGGCCCTGTTTCTTGCCCCACAAGCCCACTACTCCCGGCTCAGACCAGCATCCCCTCCCTCGCCAGCCCCGTCGTACCCTTTCTGAACTCTTCTGCTGGTCCTGGGCGGGGATGTGGCCATCCCCTCCCTTCCCTGAGGCTGGCACACGCGGCTCAGGCCTACTCCAGGAGCCTGACCCCAGGAACACAACACCAAGCGCTGTCCCCAAGCAGTGCAGCCCCGCACCTGCCTTCGTGTGACATGCACTGTAAGCCGTGCGGAGTCACCCCAGGGGACACCCCTTCCATGACGATAGCTGTACCTCCTGGTGCCTGGGCTTGCTGCCATCCATGTGTCCTCTGACCAGACCCCCCGTGACAGTCAGCTTGTGTCTAGCCCCCAGTGTCGACTTTCCAGGGGCATCCAATGGCCTCTGTCATGTGACCTGTATAACAGATGTGCTTAGCTCATGGGACAGCCTCAGCTGCCCTAGAACTCCTCTTTTTGGTGAGCCTGTGGGCATCCACATACTTACCTCATCTCATGGATGGCGAAACCAAGGAGCAGCTCTGGGGTCCTGACCTCTGACTTCTGTGCTGTTGTGTGGATGGGCGCAGCTAGCATCTGTCCTGGGACGTGGCCTTGAGCCTCATTTTGCATATGAAGAAGCAGAGTCCCCGGGAGTTGGGCACGGCCACAGCTGGCTAGAGGCAGAGTCCAGTCTCGTGCACACACCGAGGCCTTCCAGGGAGTTGCTCTGGGAAGCGAGGTGGGGGCTACTCTTGAGAGGTGGGACTGGGTTGGTGAGGAGTCAGCCTCATCTGCCCTGTGGCACCCTGCCAGGTCATCTCTTTGTCGTGGCAGGCCCTGTCCTTGCTGCCCTGGTGGACCCCATGTGTCTCGGGCCCCAGAATAAAGGACAGAGTCGTCCCAGCAGACATCTGTGCTCCCTGTCACCCAGGGAAGAAGCCAGGAAAGGCTTGATTGCCGCTGTGGTGGTGTCTGGGCCACCCAGAGCCAGCTGGAAGGAAGCGAGACGTCTGGTCACAAGCTCAGACGGGTGCTAGGGTCAGGAGCAGCCTTGTCAGGTGCCAGGTGGGTCTTCAGCATGGGGTGGCTCCCAGCCCAGGGTTTGGGAGATGGGGGGACTGTCACATGGGCAGATAGCCTAGAGGCAAGAGGAGGGGATGTGGGTATGTTGAAGAGGCCACAGGGGTGAAGCCCCACATGGAGGAGGACCGGGAGGCCTGTGTGGGTCTTAAGGGAATGGGTCCCATGAGGAAGGGCTCGTTCCTCCTGGGGAGCAGGGTGTGGTGTGCAGCAGCCCACCAGGAGATCAGGTCAGTTGGGGAAGGCTTGTCTGTGGAGAGGCAGGTGTCTCCTGGACAGCCTGCACAGGGCAAGCTCACCCGAGCCTTGGCCTCTGCAGTTACACGCGGAGAACGCTTACCTGCCCAGGCACTTCAGGGGGCCCTGCCCAGCCGGGAGAAGGTGGCTCCTGGTCCCAGGCAGGCCCACCTGCCACCCCAGCCTACCCTCTTTTAGAGCTGGCCCTTCTGGTGACGGCGGCTCTTGGCAGGGGGCTTCCTAGGAACTCGAGTAAGGTGTCGGTCTCACAGGCACCTCGGCTGCTGTGCGTATAACACAGCTGTGGACAGTTTCTGTTACTGCAGCAGCCGCAGGGCTGGGCCCATCACAGGACTCTGTTTGCCTCAAGACAGCAGGTCCAGCCTGGTTCATCGCTTACCACCTTCCTAGAACCCACTGGGAGAAAGGCAGAGGGAAGTAGAGCTGAGCGCCTGGAGGAGAGAGTCACTACCTGTGAGACCCCTTTGTGTCCCTCTGATTGGCTTGTGTGGTTGTCCTAGGCCGCTAAATGAGGCTTGTTCCTGGGTTCCCTCTCCTGATGCTCCTTCCTGCCTCTCTCTCCTGGCTCCTCCTCCCGCCACCCAGAGCTCCTGCAGCTGTGACCCAGGCTGCAGGACCCAGGACCTAGGGCGTCACCACTGCTCTGGAACTTTCCAGGCAGGGAGTCTCCCCTCCTCCTCCCCCACCCCTCCCAACATGCACACACACACACACACCTGGGGTGCCTCACTTCTTGGGGTGGACAGGGAGGGTGGGCACAGCCCTGGCTGGAAGGACAAAGGCCTGGCTCAGCCCTGACCTACCAGTGCCTCCTGCCCTGAAGGTGCTTCTCTGGCTGTGTGAGGACAGCTATCTGGTCCAGGGCAAGTTCTGCCTGCCATTCCCCATGGGCCTCCTCAGGGTTTCCTCAGTGAAGGGGAGTGTCTGCTCCCATGTTCTCCTCAGGGCCTCTGGGGGCTGAGGTGGGAGCATGCTGACGGGCTGGGGGCACTGAGGGGTATGGAGAGGGTTTGCTGGTGAGGAACCTAAGGTCCAGGGTCCCCACGTGTCCACCTTCTCCAGACAGCCTGCACCGTCGGGGCAGAGGGTCACGTGTTTACTGCCTGTGCCCATCGTAAGGCTGCCATCCACGGGCGGGCTGGGAGAAGATGCTTACTTTGGGGAAAACCAAAGCATGTGGTGGCCAGTTGGAGCTTGTCAGAGCCCTCAGAGTTGGGTGTGTGCTAGGCAGAGGTGCTGTGTCTGCTGCAGAACCAAAATGCAGGCATCTGGATCCTGTAGCATTCCCAGAAGGTGCCCTCACCTGCCACATGTGTCCTGGGCCAGTCTGTGAGCTTGGTGCCTCTTACCTCTCCGCCCATGGGACCCCCTGTCGTTTGTCAGCCCAGGTGTTTGTGATTGGAGGCTGTGTCGTCATTTTTAGCAACAAAGCAAGACGGGATGCGTCTCCCTGTGGGCCCATCACCCTGAGTTGGGAAGGTTGTCCTGGCCGTGGGGGGAGCTACCCCTCATGTCTCTTCCTGCAGTCTAGAGGGACGGTAGCTGCGGGGTTCTGGCTCTGGCTTCCATCCCGAGTGGTGGCCGTGTCCGGTCATGTCACGTGTGTTTGGGTACCTCTTGCACCCCAGGTGAGAAAGGGCAGAGTAGGCAGGGCATTTCTGGAGAGGCAGAGCAGGCACATGCCTGGTGTTCGTGGGAAGTGAGGAGGTGCTCTGGGCGGGGGTGACCGTGCTGCTCGGAGCAGACGCGGCGCATACGCGTTCCATGGACTGTCTACAGTGGGGGGAGTTCCGTGTCAGTCAAGGACACAGGCTGTGTGCACCTTCAGCTCACCAGGGCCCCCACGTGCCGTCTGGAGTTCAGGTTTTGGGGTTCGGGGGTCTGGGAGCCCAGGCTGGCCTGTGCACCCCCCTCCTCCCCACCACCACCTACTGTTTCAGTCCGTCTCAGGGCCCTTGGGTTTGAAGGTAGTTGTTGAGCTTTAAGTAAATAAAGCCTGTTTGGAAGAATAGGAGTGGATCTTGCTCGTGACCATGCTCCCCATGCCACCTCCTGTGTCCTCCCATGCTGAGCGGACAGTTGCTGTGAGCAAGTGCATCAGGCCGGGGTGGGCTGAGCCACAAGTGGGGAGCACCCGGCATGCTGTAGCCACGTGGACGTGGCAAGCCCACGGTCACGGTTCTTATGAGTCCGTGATTGTGGTGGTAGGGAGGGCTCTCCAGAGCCGCACACCAGGGGAGAGGGTTGACTTCGTGTAAGGATTTAGCTCAGGTGGCTGTGAGGGTGGTGGACCAGTGGCTGGAGACCCAGGGAAGAGCTGAGGTTACAACTGGAGTCTGAAGGGGTCTGGAGGCAAAATTCCTCTTTCCAGAGCATTCTAGTCTTTTCTTTGGGGCTTGGAACCGATGGGAGGAGGCCCGTCATGGAGGGTGCTCTTCTTCTCTCAGAGTGTGCTGAGTTAGACGTCACTCTCACCTGTATCCAGCGTGGTGGCGTCTGGACTGGCATTTGCCCAAGTGCGTGGATGTGGGGCCTCGCCGCGTTGCCACAGACGTTAACCCTGACAGTTAACAAGGGCAGCAAACAAGGGCGGTGCCAGCCCTGAGCTTGTGTGTGGGGCTTTGTCAGGGATTTCCAGCTGCCTCTCCAGATCAACAGAAGTGAGTGACAGTGTTTCCTCACATCGCCGCTCGGACCATATCATTTTGCATATTTTTGCCTGTTCAACAGGAGTTTTGCTTTCTGGGTGAATCTTGCCTTTTCTTCAACCTGTCATGTGCTGTGTGTTCATTCTGGTGTCGCTCTTGGCTACCGCCTCAGGTCACTTTGCTGGAGACTCGTGTAGTGAGTGGTTGTCAGGAGTGCTTGACACCGGATGACTCCCCCTTTTTGTTGCTTTCATGTTTTCCTTCTTTCTCTCTAGTCCTGTTTCATCTTACCCATCCAGCGTTGCTGGCGCGTGTGTACCTGCGTGGAGTCTTGGGGTCTTGTCTACAAAGCCCCAGCACAGTGGAGAGGCCAGTTCATGAGGAGCGAAGGCAGAGAGGAGGGCCCAGTGGGGTGGTGCTGGCCTGAGGAACCAGATGCCACCTGGAGCGCGAAAACAGGGGACAGGTGGGAGATAGTCTGTCTAGGGATCATTTCTGCCGCCGGGGATGTCAGCGACGTCTGGAGACCATTCTAGTTGTCACAGGGTGGGAGGGAGCTGCGAAAAGTCCTGTCACATACAGGACAGCCCAGAATGTCACAGGGACTGAGGTCAAGGAACCCAGCCAGGTCCTGGCTCAGCTGCGTGGCTGCCAGCGCCAGTGGGACCCGCTGTGGCCAGCTGCCCACCCCCACCTTCCTCTTGGCAGATCAACCAGAACGTGGAGACGCAGCGTGGCCGCCTGCGGGATGACATCAAGGAGTATAAGTTCCGAGAGGCCCGCCTGCTGCAGGACTACTCGGAGCTGGAGGAGGAGAACATCAGCCTGCAGAAGCAGGTGTCTGTGCTCAGGCAGAACCAGGCAAGTGTCCGGGCTGCGGCCCCTGCCCTCGCTTGCGGGTCTGTGGTCTGCTGGCGTTTCCCTGCCTCCTTTCCCAGAGCCAAGCCCAGGGCCGCACAGCACGTTGCGGTGGACTAAGGGGTGTGGGGGCAGGACCCAGCCTCTCCTGGACCATGAGAATGAGGTCTCTGCCTGTAGTATTGGCTGACTGCTGGCCTGGCCAAGGCGTCCCAGTCAGCAAAAGTGGGAAAAAAATCCAGAAGGTGATGCAGAGGAGACACCCGAGCCCCAGGAGGCGGGGTGTCCGGGCCCATTCCTCCCACAGTTCGCCTGCTCCTCTGTGTGTGGTCCCGGGCCTTAGTGGCCCCCGGGTAGAGCGATGGGCACTGAGGAGCAGTAGGGAGAGGTCCGAGCTCTTATCTCCTGCACTCAGATAACCCCAACAATAGGTAGGGTCACCTCAGGCTGTGATGGGGTCAGGAGGGCCACCTCCACTGGTGACAGAACACCCATGTGAGATCCCTGAAGGCCTACACCTGCCGCCTACCTCTCCAGGCCCTACAGCTCTGCAGGGTGGGGCTGGGGGACCTTTTCCCAGGAACCCCAAAGCTCAGCGCCCTGGATGTTTGAATCTTGCATGGGAAGGCCTGGGTTCATGTGTGTATGTCAGCAGCAGGCCTGCTGTGACGCTGCATATCAGTGGTCATACACAAGTGTCCTGAGACAAGGAAACTGAGGCAGATGGTGGAGTCCAGCCCCTCCCAGCCTCCCTGCCCCTGGGTTGTGTTCGTTTCTTGCACCAGTATAACAGAATGATAAATACTTCCAGAAATTCCGTTGCCACCTCTGCAGGCACCTCCCTGGCCCGCCCGCAGACACGGCTTCAGTCCGTGTGACCCCAGGTTGTCTGCTGCTCCCACTGGGGTGCCCCCAGGTCTGGGTGCCAGGAGTGCTGCGGCATGTCCCTCCTCCGTGGGAGCGCTCGTGCTTTTGCTTGCAGATAGGATTAGATGTGATGGTTCTTGCATGGGCGCCGATAACGTGTTTTAGGTTTCTTAGAATATTTAACCAACTATTCATGTTCGTGAAGTAGCTCTGGAACTTCCAGCCAGTGTGTGCATGCTGCCGTTTCACGTGACCCGACCCATGTGCAGCAGGGATGCAGGGGTTCCGGGTCCGGTCACGTCTCCGGCTCTGCCAGCAGCAGGTGCATGGGACCCAGAGCCCCTGAGCGTCCAGCGGCCCTTGCTGCGGCGGCCACACGCCGGTGTGTCCCCCTCGTATGGGCACAGGACAGCGTCCCTGTCTTTCCAGGTGGAGTTTGAGGGCCTCAAGCATGAGATCAAGCGTCTGGAGGAGGAGACCGAGTACCTCAACAGCCAGCTGGAGGACGCCATCAGGCTCAAGGAGATCTCGGAGCGGCAGCTGGAGGAGGCGCTGGAGACCCTGAAGACGGAGCGAGAGCAGAAGCTCAGCCTGCGCAAGGAGCTGTCCCACTACATGAGCATCAACGACTCCCTCTACACCAGCCACCTGCACGTCTCTCTGGACGGCCTCAAGCTCAGCGACGACACCGAGGCCCTGGCCAATGGCTTCGAGCATGGTGGCCTGGCCAAGCTGCCCCCAGACAACAGGACCTCCACGCCCTCCAAGGACGGCCTCGCCCCGCCCTCCCCCAGCCTGGTGTCCGACCTCCTCAGCGAGCTCAACATCTCCGAGATCCAGAAGCTGAAGCAGCAGCTGATGCAGGTGCGGGCGGCCGGGGTCATCACAGCGCCGGGGCCTTGAGGGTGCCCGTGCTCCCTCTTACCGGTGTTCACTGTACAGGCCATGTCGTTGCTGTAGTGACAGTGCAGAGTTGCAGGGGAGGTGCCCCGAGGAGGAGGGTCCTGGCGATGAGGTGGCAGTTTGGGCCCGGCCCAGGGTTCCCTGGGTTTCCTCGTGCCCCTTCACGGGCCCACGTGCAGCCTCCCATGCTGCATCATGTCAGGGTCTCCTGCTCTGGACAGGCCAGTCCTGGCATCTGCACCACGGCCCGCCCCTGGCTGGCACACATCTCCAAGGAGGGCCCTCTCAGCTCTGCAAGCTTCCAGGCAGGGAGGGCCCCTTAAGGCTCCACAGATGGCACCCGCGTTGCCCACATCACAGAGACCTGCAGGGTGATCGCTGTGGCATAGGCGGGGTCATCTCTGGGTCTGTCCTGGGGGTCCTGTGGGCTGCTGACGGGCCTCCTGTGCTCTTGCAGATGGAGCGGGAGAAGGTGGGCCTGCTGACAACACTGCAGGACACGCAGAAGCAGCTGGAGCAGGCGCGGGGAGCCCTGTCAGAGCAGCATGAGGAGGTGAGCCGCCTCACGGAGAACCTCACTGCTCTGCGGCGGCTACAGGCCGGCAAGGAGCGGCGGACGGCCCTGGACAGCGAGAAGGAGCGTGACAGCCACGAGGACGGCGACTACTATGAGGTGGACATCAACGGGCCTGAGATCCTGGCTTGCAAGTACCGTGTGGCCCTGGCGGAGGCAGGTGAGCTCCGCGAGCAGCTGAAAGCCCTGCGCAGTGAGCATGAGGCCGGTGAGGCCCGGCACGCAGAGGAGAAGGGCCAGCATGAGGCCGAGAGCCAGGCGCTCACAGAGAAGGTCTCCCTGCTGGAGAAGGCCAGCCGCCAGGACCGCGAGCTGCTGGCCCGGCTGCAGGCAGAGCTGAAGAAGGTGAGTGATGTCGCGGGTGAGACGCAGGGCAGCCTGAGCGTGGCCCAGGACGAGCTGGTGACCTTCAGCGAGGAGCTGGCCAACCTCTACCACCACGTGTGCATGTGTAACAACGAGACGCCCACCCGAGTCGTGCTGGACTACTACCGAGAGGGCCCGGCCGGCGCCGGCCGCTGCAGCCCCGAGGCCCGCGGGCGCCGCTCACCCGTCCTGCCCAAAGGGCCGCCAGCCACAGAGGGTGGGGCGGGGGACAGCAGCCCCTCGCCCAGCCCCTCTCTGCCCTCGCCCCTGAGTGACCCGCGTCGGGAGCCCATGAACATCTACAACCTGATCGCCATCATCCGCGACCAGATCAGGCACCTGCAGGCGGCCGTGGACCGCACCACAGAGCTGTCGCGGCAGCGCCTGGCCTCCCAGGAGCTGGGCCCCGCCGCAGATAAGGACCGGGAGGCGCTCATGGAGGAGATTCTCAAGTTGAAGTCCCTGCTGAGCACCAAGCGGGAGCAGATCACCACGCTGCGCACGGTGCTCAAGGCCAACAAGCAGGTATGCAGCTGGGCGGGCGGGGCTCCTCCCTCCCTGGGCCTCTGGCAGGGACCCGTGTTTCTCAACCCCCTGCCCTTCGTGTTTCTGACCCCCAGACGGCTGAGGTGGCCCTGGCCAATCTGAAGAGCAAGTATGAGAACGAGAAGGCCATGGTGACCGAAACCATGATGAAGCTGCGTAACGAGCTGAAGGCCCTCAAGGAGGATGCAGCCACCTTCTCCTCCTTGCGCGCCATGTTCGCCACCAGGTACTTCCCATGGCTCCTGCCGGGGGCCCGGGGTCAGGCCCTGCGGGGGGCTCCACCCCTGCCGCTGCTGAAGGCCACCAGGGCTGTCACGTGCGGTGTCGTCTGCACTCCCTCGCAAGAGGACTGGGCTGGTGGCAGAGGCTGAGAGGCCAGGGCCCAGAGGCCGGGCTGGAGGCACAAGGTCAAAAGGGGGTGCGGGCTGAGGCTGATACCCGAGTATAGTTAGCTCCCCAGAACTCCGCAGGAAGTTTGTAGATTCACAAGGAAGTTTCCCTGCCTGGCAGTGGGGTGCCCCATCTGACTTGCTGGCCAGGGATTAAGCTGGGGAGGGCAGCCAGCTGTGGACATAGGCACCCATCCACCTCCCCCAGGAAGTCAGAGCAGGAGGCTGCTCAGGGCCCTGGTTTTGGGTTTGCACTACCCACAGGGACTGGTCTTGGGCAGGCACCGGGGATGGGACGGGCCCATGATGGTCCAGGCAGGTCCTTCTTAAGTCGGGGAGGCTAAGGCTATGTTTAGATGGGGTTGTAACCCAAATCAAGGCCTGTTGCTCTTCGTGCTGTTGGAGGGGGCAGAGATGAGGAAAGAAAGTTCCAGGCTTCCCTGAAGGCTCCCTGTCCTCCTGGTCAAAGACCTTGGAAAGGACCCCACAGTCAGTCCCTCACCATGTGGTGACATGGTGACTCTCACTTCTGTTATGTTTCATTTAACAACTTGGCATCTCAAATGCAGCTGAGATCACAGAATCGCAAGAGGGAGGACCATGGCAGGTGGAGTGAGGGATGCGCTTGCCCACTACTGCCTCCCTCAGGGACAGACCTGGAGTGGGTGTTTCTCTCCCAGCTCCTTGGAGAGAGGGGACATAGGTCCCAGGTAAGGAGATGACAAGAAGGGTCATGTCCATATGTGCCTTTCCCAGACTCTGGTGGGTCATCTGGTGACTTAACTCAGCACCTGCTGTGCACAGTGATCCAGAAACAAGGCAAGTCCTGCCTTTGGGTTTACCTGTGAGGGCCGGGTGCCCCTTAGCCTTCTGGAAGTTCGCAGAGCAGCTGCCATCTCCCTTACTGAAAACCAGCTGGGGAGCCCTTCCCAGAGGAAGCCGAACCTCTGAGAGGCAGCCACGTCCTTCCAGCCCAGCGAGCAGGACGCCGCTGAGTCCCCTTGCCCTCTGCGCGCTCTGGGCGGGTCCTCCACTGCGTGTGCCCTGCCGGGTGCTCTGCCAGCCGCTCCAGCCACGCTCTCGCCTCTGGCTCCCCCACAGGTGTGACGAGTACATCACACAGCTGGATGAGATGCAGCGGCAGCTGGCGGCCGCGGAGGACGAGAAGAAGACTCTCAACTCCCTGCTGCGCATGGCCATCCAGCAGAAGCTGGCACTCACCCAGCGGCTGGAGCTGCTCGAGCTGGACCACGAGCAGACCCGGCGGGGCCGCGCCAAGGCCGCCTCCAAGGCCAAGCCGGGCACCCCAAGCGTAAGTCACACCTGTGCCTGTGCCAGCGACAGGGCCGAGGGCGCCGGGCTCACCACCCAGGTGGTTTGTGGCGAGAAGTATAACATTTACTGCGATTAGGGCCACGGGGCCGCAGCTGCAGCTACCCTGCCGCACGTCACCTGTCTGCTTCACCTCCACTAACCCAGCAGCAGTGGGACCGCGGTGCTAGGCTGGTCTTAACCGTGACTAATGCACAGAGGGAAGGATGTGGCCGAGGCGGCGTGCTGTTCCACCTGGACCCTGTGAGCTTTGTGTCTGTTCTCACCCTTCACAGCAGCTGCTTTCCTGGTGGGGGAGGGGGTGTCGGGGGGTCTGAGTGATGTGTCCTGGCATACACGTGGCTTCCCAGGGCCTGTGTGCCGTTGGCTCCTGCCAGGGGTGGGGAGGGGGGGCAGAACCCAAATTGAAACTTGCATGTTCCCTGCACGTGTCTAATGCAGCAGCGTTAGCGGGTCCGGCCCGGTGCCAGGCGCAGCGTCAGGGGCCACGCCAAGCTTGGCATAGTTCACAGAATCCTTCGTGGTTTATGCGGCATCTCACTGCACAGCACATTCGGGACACGGTTCCCTCCCCAAGCCCAGAGAAACAGTAGCCCTGATTCCTGCGTGTTGCAGTCTGGGCACGTGCATGCACAGGGCATGGCTCATGCTCGTGAGGCACAGAGCTCAGCCTTTCTTCTGAGATCTGCACACCTGTCTGGTGGCCTGTGAGGTGACATATTGGCAGGCCCAAGGCCTGGGGTTTTTCCTTGAGAAAAACTTCGGAAGTGCCTGGCCAAACCCTGTTCTCACAGGAAGCCCATCGTTTTGTACTTAGGGTGTCCCAGCCTTCGTGGCAGGTTTCTGCAGCCTCTGCTCATCATCACACCCCCAGAGCAGGGCTCTAGAAACCTCCAGTGGATGGGCTGGAACGAGGGACTCCCACTCTCTAGCCAGAGCCCAGCCCAGTGTGGAGAGGGAGCCTCGCATGCCCGGGGCCTGTTCTGCACGCAGGTGGTGTGTCCCCCTCATCAGTGCAGTTGCAGGCGTGGCGACAGGCAGCACAGGCGGCTCTAGGACTCTCCGTTCCCAGCGCTGGCGTCCACAGCCACCTGAGGTCCCACGTTTCTTTGCAGTATTTCTCTCCCTGTTTCCCTGGGGGCCACAGGACGCGCGGCTTCTGTCTTTTCCCTGAAGGGCTCCTTGCCTGATCTCTCCATGCCCAGGGGGGTTTGCATTGCCCCCATACAGCTCTCGCCTCCGTTCCCAGGCGTGTCTCGGTCCCCAGCAGACTCAAGGTACTGCACAGACCACGGTGGGCTTGGCAGACAGCCAGAGTAGGGAGATGGTGGGCCCGGCCGTGCCAGTCCCCAGTACCAGGCTGCTTTGCTGATGGGCCGTTGGGTCTCGGGGGCCGGGCCGCTCCCTCTGCAGGCAGGTTGCCCGCTGGCCCCGCCCGCTGCTCCTTGCCGCTGCTGTCCTGCTTGCAGGCTGTCCCCGAGGCAGTGGGGCTGGCGGCGCCTCCTAACACATGCAGGTCTTTTCTGCCACTAACGCACCAGTCCTGCCCCAGCCCGGGCGGCGGTCATCTGCGTGGTGCCGGTTCTAACGCTGTCTTGTTTTCTCCCGTTTCCAGCTGTAGAGTAGCTGCCGGGAGGACTCGGCCGCGGCCCTGTCACGCTGCAGCCCCTCCCCCTCCCGCGGGTCCACGCCGAGGAAGGAAGGGCAGCCCAAAAGTCCACTTAGAAACGTGTTTGGATATGCCACTCCAGTTCTTTCCAAGTTAGCATTCCCTGAGTGTTTAATGGCAGAGGGAAAAAGCTTTAGTGTTGAGAAGGCCACCAGCTGCTGTCTGCAAGGCCTCTGCACAGCGCTGAAGAACCTGCTCGGACAGTGGCCACCAGGCTTGCTTAGAAACCCGCTAGGAACACTCAGCACCGGGGCTCCCTGCTACAGACACCCTTTTTTTATCCGATCAACCTGTGCACTTTTGATATTTTGATATTATATTTGCTTCCTTAATCCCTCCCATAGAGACGGTCTCAGATGCCGTGGTCTGTCTCGTGGTCCTGTAGCGCTCCGTCTTAGCTCCCGCTGTGCTGATCTGACAGCAGCACGTGGTATGGATGTGTTTTCCTAGCATGTAGCTCTAGACTGTTTAGATGGAGGCCTCGACCCGGCAAGGAGCTCAGCGATACGTGTCCGCGCTGTGGTTCAGCAGCCTTTTACGTTACACGGCATTATGGTTCATGTTTGAAATTACAGATTTTAAATGCCATGTTCATTAAGAAATCCAGGGTATTCCAATTCTGGGGTTTTTCATATTGTATTATTATTATTCTTAGGAATAGTTCAATGTAACAAGAAGAAAACTTGACCTTTGCTCTGGTTAAACAGTAATAGGCACTTGAAAACAAAAAGATAAATTATTGAGTGAGTAGTATTACCTACAAATTCCAGAATCTTCTGGGTTTTGGGACATTGTGAAGCATGACTGATTAACAGAATTTTATACAACTGTACCAGTGAAATTCCAAATTGGAATTGTTTTGTTACTCTGGTTGTTGTGCCAAATTGTGGTACACTTAGAAAATCCTACAGTCGTCGACTTTTAGGGTGTTCTATTTCAACACCTTTTTGTTAGTAATCATTGCCAGTAGTGCCTTCATCAGTTAAGGGAGGTGTCCCAGCGTGGTTTCGGCTCTGACATGGATAGCAAAGAGCTGGTCGGGAGTGTTGCAGGCCAGGGTGGACCAACAGGTGTGAATGGGCGCGCACCTTCGTGCCTGAGCCTGGGCATCTTCGTCGAGGGAAAGAAAACAGCAATTGTGCGAAATTCTGTTAGTCAGCGATTCTTCACCGTGCAGATCCTTGCAAATTCAGGGGCTGAGAGAAGGAACGTGAACACACGCATTGAGTGTGCTTTGGGAACCAAATGGACCTGGGGGACAAGCTAAGCCGGCGGTGCGAACAGCAGGAGGCAGGGGCGCCGGCGCCGTGGGCCCCGTGCGCTGGGGCGAGGGCTAGCCGGAGTGTTCTCTGCAGCTGTGAGGAAGAGACGTTCTGTGTTCTCTTGCTTGGTGTAACTAATCACTGTTCATTTCAGGAAACAGAACTCGGTAAAGCTCCTCAGTAGCCCAGGGCTGTGTCCTGTCGGGTCTGCTGAGTGAGGCTGCGCTTACGGTAAAATTGGTACTCACAGAGGAAGAAAGTGTCTTCCCTTCTCCAAAATAAAGGACAAATTATAATAATATTTAAGTAGCAAGGATAAAAGAATTCTGTTTCCTGGAATAAGCATTTCTTATTCCTAGTTATAAGGAGCCCTATTTTTACCTTCTATTACAGTGTTGATTCATAAGAAATAATGTTACATTTACGATGACTTCATCTGTATGGGGTATTTATTTGCAATGATGTCTGAGTACTGTATTTTTTTTCTGTGCGTTACCTTAGTGTCAGAAATGTTGTCTTTATTTTAAGATCATATGCATGTTCTCCTGCCAAGGAACCTTTACACAGACCCTAACAAACAAAAAATGCCTTCAGATTCTGAGAAAATAAGGCAGAATGGAAAAGGAGTAGGACAGAGCAGTCCGTCGCAGCTTGGGACGCAGGTGAACGGCACAAATGTCTGCAAAGCCAGTGCACATAGGAACAGTGGGCCTGGTAAGGGTCACGTTGGTAGGACCAATAAATAAAGAATAATACAAAAGCACAAGACTTGTTCTCTGTGGCTGCTCGGACCCTCGGCTCCAGGTGACTGTGGGGCCAGCAATGCATCGTAACTCCAGTGCCTAAAACAACGAAACCAGCCTATCTGTGAACGCTGGGTAGGAAGTGGACATAGCCTGGGGCCCGTTTCGGAGGTGCGGACAGGAGGGGAGGTGTGGGATGCCTCTGGCAATGGGCCTCAGGTGTCCTGAGCCCCAGCAGTGTGGCAGCGAGAGCACATCGCCTTCACACTGTCCTCTCTCAGGAAGCAGAGATTTGGATAATGTGGGGTCCTTTGCTGCCCAGACTCTTGCTCTGTGAACTCAGGGATGCGTAGCCATGTTCACCTGTAGGAATGCCTATGAGGAACGCTGGGCTTGTCCTGCTGTGAGCTTTGGGGCAGATTCTGGCTGAGGGGACAGGGCGTCCTGGGGACACTCTGGCAACATTCCTCTGACAGCCTCATTCAGGCCCGAGGGACTGCCCAGACCTCAGGTAGCTGTCCTCTTGTCCCCTGGCCTCTTCCCAGGACACCTTCCTCTACCCACAGTCTCTTGCCTTGTGGTCTGCAGGGCCCCTTCCTCTCATGGTTCCCATCTGGCTTGTGTAGCAGCTGCTGGAACCCATGTTCAGCTTGAAACCTCTTTTGAAAGAAACTCATTTTTTAAAATTCAGTAGCTGAAAGGACTCTTCCTCGCCTGCCCCATGCTGCCCCACCAGGACCCTGGAGGAGGGGATGCTGGCAGTGGGCCGGGCAGGCGCCATCCAGCCCTTGGCTGCCACTTGTGTGTGGTGCATTGTGGCTCTGGCCCAGTCCTGTCATTTGGGGTGTTTGACTCACAAGCACAGATGCTGAGGCCTTCTCTGCCTTGCAGCCTGCTCTGGGTTTATGCACACATGGTTCTTCGTTTCAGGGACGGAGTGGCAGTCTCTTGATGGGTGGTGTGGGGGGTCGGTTGGCCCTGGAGGGTCGCCTGCTTGGCTTTCCTTTCTAAGAGGGTGTGTCTCCGTGTGTCTCCATTCCCACCACCACCTCCATCTCCCTACAGTGGTTTTTTTTTTTTTAATTAACATACAATGTACTGTTTTCAGGGGTACAGGCCTATGATTCATCATCAGTCTTACACAATTCACAGCACTCACCACAACACACACCCTCCCCAGTGTCCACCACCCAGCCACCTTTTCCCTCCCACCCCCTTCACTCTAGCAACCCTCCGTTTGTTTCCTGAGATTGAGCCTCTTTGGTTTATCTCCCTCTCTGGTTTCATCTTGTTTCATTTTCCCTTCCTTCCCCTATGATCCTCTGTCTTATTTCTCAAATTCCTCCTGTCAGTTAGATCCTATGATAATTGTCTTTTTCTTATTGACTTATTTCACTTAGCATAATGCCCTCTAATTCCATCTATCTGCAGTGGTTTTCACCCCAACCCCTGATAGGTTCCCAGAGTTGGAAACAACAGCGCCAGTTTGAAGATAGACCTTTGGTTGAATTGCCCTCTTTTCCGTGGGGGAAAATGGAGAAAAATCAACAAAACCTGAAGTTGTTTCTTTGGAAAGAACAACAAAATGACAGACCTTTACACTATGAAAAAAGACACTACTAAAAATCAGAAATGAAGATGGGGAATTACTTCTGACTTTACAGAAATACAAAGGATAACAGTAAAGTACTATGAACATTTATACACCAGGAAATTAGAGAATCCAAACCTGAATGCAGCAGACAGAAGGAAATAGTAAAGAGAACTGAGCCGAGTGAAATAGGACAATCAATAGAAAAAGATCAATGAAAAAAGTTATTCCTAGAAAAGATCGACAGATTGACAAACCTGACATGAATAAAAAGGTTTGTAAGAGACCACACTGCTAAAACACTAGATAACCTTAATGAATTGGCAAGCTACTTCAGTCCCACCAAGTACAAAAACTGCAGGGGAAATAATCCTAGAGACATAATGAGAAATGGTATCCGTCCTCAAAAGTCTTCCAGCAGAACCTCTAGTTTCTGGTTCAGCTTGTAAGGAGCTTGGAAGTCATCACTTTGTCCTAACAAGTTAGAAGCTGAACAAACTGGAAAACCAATCGCCCTTCTTGGATCCGGCAGAGAAGTGAGGTCACAGGGCACGAGACACATACAGAGAATTAGAATTTACCAGAGCAGTTATAAGCTGGGCAGGAAAACCTGAACTGTCACTGGCAGATTGCTGAAAGCCCAGGGCAGTGGAAAATCCGGGAGGGCCCAGTCGTAGGGGACCCTCACACTTAGGTGAGTTTTGCCTCCAGCAGCTCTACGGGAGTCTCACTGTAAATAGTGCAGAAAAGTCCCCTCAGGCTTCTGTCCAGTGCAGAAGGGGAAAAGGAGCCATTTTTAAATATTCCAGAGTATTCTGATTTTAACCAGCCCTCCTCTCAGGACGAACTATTTTGCCAAGGCCTAAGAGACCTGGGAGAAGGGAAATACCAACTCCAGTCCCCTCTGGCCATACTTTACTACCTGGAGGGGTGAGAAGAAGAAAACTGTGAAGCACTTGAGTTCAGAGCCTAGAGGCACAGGTGCTCTAGTCACAGACCTAGTTGTAGGTCCGTAGTGTGCTTCCTCGCTCTGCACCTTACCAGTATGTTACTAATTCCCATTTACCGTGGATCCCTTTCCCCAGTACGTCATGGTCTGGCTTTCAACAAAAACTTGAAGCATAATAAAATGAAAATAAAACCCCAAAACCAAACACTGAAAAGACACGTAAGTATCAGATACAGCAGAAATGTTGGACGTATCAGACCAGGAACTTAAAATAACTTTTGACTAATATTGAGGGCAGTAATGGAAAAAGTAGACACCATGTAGAGACAGATGGGTAATATAAGTAGAGAGGTGAAATGATTCTTAAAATAACCACTGTGACAGTAATGAAGAAAGCCTTTGATGAGCTCATTATTGGATTGGACACACCTGAAGAATTGCTGAGCCTCAGGTAATGTCAGTAGGAATGTCGGAACTGAACAGCAAAGAGAAAAAAAGAATGAAAAAAAAAAGAAAGATCACTGTGGGACAACAACAAAAGGTGTATCATAAGCACAGGGGGGACACCAGCAGGAAAAGAGAAAGGAAAAGAAGCAATAGTTGAAATGACCGTGACTGAGAGTTTTCCCAAATTGTTGACCACGGAATTGCAGATCAAGCTCAGAGAACAGTAAGGAGGACAAATTCCAAAATAAGTTTGCACCTAGGCTTGTGATACTCAAACTCAAAGTCATATATAAAGAACCTTTAGGGGCGCCTGGGTGGTTCAGTGGGTTAAACCCTCTGCCTTCGGCTCAGGTCATGATCCCAGGGTCCTGGGATCTAGCCCCGCATCAGGCTCTGTGCTCAGCAGGGAGTCTGTTTCCACCCCCTCTCTCTGACTGCCTCTCTGCCTACTTGTGATCTTTGTCAAATAAAGAAATAAAATCTTTTGTTTTTAAAAAAAAACCTTTAAAAAGGCCAGAGAGTTTGGGGGGCGGGGGGGGGGTAGGAGTTTTATCTCTAGTGAGTGAAATAAGAATTACATCTGACTTAGAAAACATGCAAGGACAGAGTGGTAGGAAATATTTAAGCTGGTTAGAGGGAAAAAAGACCAACCTATAATTCTGTATCCTGTGAAATTACCATCGGAAAATAAAGACTTGCTGAGAGAAAAATTGAGGGAGTTTGTTGCCAGTATGCCTTCCTTGCAATAGATGTACAAGTTTTCCAGAGAGAAGGAAAATTACATAGGTTAGAAACTCAGTTCTACATAAAGAAAGGAAGATTGTTAGAGAAGGGATAAAGTAAAGTAAGAACTGCCTTGTACTTCTTACTGTTAATCTAGTAAGTTTGCTCCAAGTAATAGTAATGTTTTTGAAAAGATTACAGCATATGTGTGAGATGAAAGACAGCATGGATACAAGGGACAGGAGGTAAGAATTAGGAATATTTTGTTACTATAAGGTCCTTGGACTAATTGAGAAGTGGCATGGTGTTATTTGAAAGTGGACTTGCATAAGGATGCCTGGGTGGCTTGCTTAGTTAAGCATGCAGCTCTGGGTTTCGGCTCAGGTCATGATCTCAAGGTTGTGAGATAGAGCCTGGCCTCAGGCTTCACGCTGGGTGTGGAACCTGCTTAAGATTCATTCTCCCTCTCCCAGCTCCTCTCCTCAAAAAATAAAAAATGAAGTGCACTTGCATTAATTGTAAATATATTTCGCAAACTGTTAGGCAATGACCAAAAAAGATTTTAAAAAAGCATAACTGAGGGGCGCCTGGGTGGCTCAGTGGGTTAAAGCCGCTGCCTTCGGCTCAGGTCATGATCCCAGGGTCCTGGGATCGAGCCCCGCATCGGGCTCTCTGCACAGCGGGGAACCTGCTTCCCTTCCTCTCTCTGCCTGACTCTCTGCCTACTTGTGATCTATGTCTGTCAAATAAATAAATCTTTAAAAAAAAAAAAAAGCATAACTGATACAGTAAGAAGACAAAACTCAGAATGAAGAACAAGGGCAATGATTACTTTAAAAGTGGTCTAAATACACCAATTAAAAGATAGGCTGTTGGAGTGGGTCAATAAAGAACTTACTGTATGTTGTCTGCAAGAAACCCATGTTATTTTATTTTACTTTATTAAGATTTTATTTATTAGAGAGTTGGGTAAGGGGCAGAGGGAGAAGCAGACTTCCTGCAGAACAGGGAGCCTGATGTGGGGCTCGATCCCAGGACTTTGGGATCATGACCTGAGCAGAAGATAGACGCTAAGCCACCCAGGCACTTCAAGAAGCCCGTTTTAATTATACAGACACACACAAATCAACAGCAAAAGGATGGAGAAAGACATGCCGTCCTAACACTAATCCAAAGAAAATGGGCGTAGCTGTATTAATCTTTGGACAAACGTCTGAGCACAGAAAGTTAACAAGGATAAAGACAGATCTTATATAAGGACAAAGGGATCAGTTTTCCAAGACTAACAATCCTTAATGTGTAGTCCCCTAACAACGGCGTCTGACCATGTGAGGCAAAAGCTGGTGATTTGCAGGGAGAACTTGAGGAATCCACTATCATAGTTGGAGATTTGAACACCCCGTTCCTGGAAATGGAGAGATCCGACAGGCAGAAAATCAGTAAGGGCACAGTTGGACTCTACAGCTCTGTCAATCAACTGTGTATAGTTGGCAACAGTAGACGGCTTCATCCACCAACATCCACCAACATCCTGCAGCTCGCATGGAGCGTCTATACCAAGATCAACCACACTCTGGTCCCCAGAACATACTAACACATTTAAAAGAATAGAAATCATGCAATGTGTGCTCCTCAGAACACAACACAATTTAACTAGATTCAATAATAAAAGATAGCTGGAAATTCTCCAAATACATGGGGATTTTCAGTGTACTGAATGCATATGTCCTCCAGAATTCATACGCTGAAACTTAATCCTGAACGTGATGATATTGGAAGGTAGGGCCTTTGAGAGGTGAGAATGTCATGAGGGTAGAGTACTGATGCATCAGATTGGTGCCGTATAAAGGAGGGCCCAAAGAGCTCCCTTTTTGCTGAGGATGCTGCAAAAAGTGGGCTCTCAGTAGACCCTGAATCTGCTATCCCTTCCCAACCTTGGACTTCACAGACTTCAGAACTATCAGGAATAAGTTTCTGTTCTTCTTCTTCTTTTTTTTTAATAAATACCGTGAGTGCCCGGTTTAGCACTTTAAAAAAAAAATATATTATTTATTTATTTGACAGAGATCACAAGTAGGAAGAGAGGCAGAGAGAGAGGAGGAAGCAGGCTCCCCGCTGAGCAGAGAGCCCGATGCGGGGCTGGATCCCAGGACCCTGAGACTGACCCAAGCCGAAGGCAGAGGCTTAACCCACTGAGCCACCCAGGCGCCCCAGGAATAAGTTTCTATTGTGAAGCACCCAGGTCTATGGTATTTTTTTTTTAAATAAGGAAATCTCTTTAAGGGTACTATACTCTCAAAAAAAATGTTTTTACTTGACCAAGTGAAATCCCCTCATTAAAACCAACTTACTTTTAGTATAGCAGCATAAATGGACTAAAGCAAGATTTAAAAACAAACTTCTAAACAATATGTAAATCAAGGAAGAAATCTCAAATTTTTAAATGTTTTGAATGAAATGCAAGTGAAAATAAAACATCAAAATTTGTGAGATGCAGTGAAATCTGCTTAGGTGGACATTACTAGCATTGGATGCATATAACTAGAAAAAATCTAAAATCAATAATCTAAAATTTATTTTTTTTATTTTTTTTAAGATTTTATTTATTTACTTGACAGAGATCACAAGTAGGTAGAGAGGCAGGCTCCCTGCTGAGCAGAGAGCCCGATGTGGGACTCGATCCCAGGACCCTGAGATCATGACCTGAGCCGAAGGCAGAGGCTTAACCTACTGAGCCACCCAGGCGCCCCAATAATCTAAAATTTATTTTTATTTTATTTTATTTATTTGACAGATCACAAGTGGGCAGAGAGGCAGGCAGAGAGAGAGAGGAGGAGGAGGCAGGCTCCCTGCTGAGCAGAGAGCCCGATGTGGGACTCGATCCCAGGACCCTGGGATCATGACCTGAGCCAAAGGCAGAGGCTTTAACCACTGAGCCACCCAGGCGCCCCTAAAATTTAAATGTAAGACCTAAAGTTATAAAATTTGTAGAAGAAAACATAAAGGGAAAGCTTCTTGACATTGGTCTTGGAAACACATTTTTGGACAGGACATCAAAAGCACACACACCAAAAAAAAAAAAACGAAAAAATGAACAAGCAGTACTACATCAAACTAAAAGCTTCTGCACAGCCAAAGAAACAGCAAAATGAAAAGGCGACCTATGAAATGGGAAGAAATATTTATAAACCATGTATCTGATAAGGGTTTAATATCCAAAATACGTAAGGAATTCGAACAGTGCATTTAAAAAAAAACCCACAAATAATCCAATTTAAAAGATGGTTAAAAAACTTGAATAGACATTTTTTTTCCCGAAGAAGATACTAAAATGGCCACCAGGTTACATGTAAAAAATGCTCAACATCAGTAATCATTAGAGAAATGCAAATTAAAACCACAGTCAAATTTCAACTACACATGGTGGAATGGCTATTGTCAAAAAAACAAAAGAGAACAAGTGTTGGTGAGGATGTGGAGAAAAAGGAATCTCTGTCACTGTCTGTAGGAATGTAGACTTGTGCAGCCACTGTGGAAAACAGTGTGAAAGTTCCTTTAAAAATTAAAAACTAATTTAAAATTTTTTTTTAAAAAAAAAGGGCGGCTCAGTCAGTTAAGCATCTGCCTTTGGCTCAGGTCATGATTCCAGAGTCCTGGGATCAAGTCCTGCGTTGGGCTTCTTGCTCAGCACGGGGGAAATGGAGGGGCTGCCTCTCCCTCTCCCCCTGCCTGCTGCTCACACAGTTTGTGCTCTGTCTCTGTCAAATAAATAAATAAAATATTTTAAAAGACAACTACAATATGATCCAGCAATTTCACTTCTCGGTGTATGTCTAAAGATAATGAAATCAGTGTTTCAAAAAGAAACCTATATTCCCATGTTAATTGAAACATTATTTACAATAGCTACATGGAAACAGCCTGAGTGCCCATAGATTGATGAATGGATAACAAAATCTGGTATGTATACAATGGAATATTTGTTCAGCCATAGAAAGAATGAGATCTTGGCCATTTGCAACAACATGGATAGATCTAGAAGGTGTAATGCTAAGTGAAATAATGTCAGTATTATAAATAAATACCGTATGATTTCACTCATGTGGAATTTGAGAAACAAATGAACAAAGAAAAACAAAAAAACAGACTCTTAAATACAGAGAACAAGCGTGGTTGCAAGAGGGAAGGTGGGTGGGAGGAATGAGTGAAATAAGTGAAGGAGAGTAAGAGCACACTTACAATGAGTACTGAGTAATATATAAAACTGTTGAACCACTATATTGTACACCTGAAACTAATATTGTGTGTTAATTATGGTGGAATTTAAATTTTTGAATATTTAAAATATATAAATGCATATATATAATGGAATATTATTCCTCAATTAAAAGAAGGAAATCCTGCCATTTGTGACTATATGGATGGACCCTGAGGGTATTATGCCAAGTGAAATAAAGCAGAGCAAGTCAAACACTGTATGATCTCACACATATGTGGAATCTTAAAAATCCAGACTCATAAAGAGATTAGATTAGATGGTTGCCAAGGGTGAGGGAGCAGGGAAAAATGGGTAAAAGTGATCAACGGGTACAAACCTGTGGTTATAAGATAAATACATCCTGGGGATATAATGTACAGCGTGATAACTATAGTTAACATATTGTATACTTGAAATTTGCTAAGGGAGTAGACTTTAGAAATTCTCAAGAGTAAGTCCAAAGTAAGCAGAAGAAAAATAAAAACTAGAGCAGCAATCAAGGAAATTGGAAATAGGAATTGACAGAAAAATTAATGAAATCAAAATCTGGTAATTTGAAAAAATACTAAAATACATAAGTCTCTAATGAGACTAAGAAAAGAGAGAAAACACAACTTGAAATATTAGAAATTAGAGGGGCTCCTGTGTGGCTCAGTGGGTTAAAGCCTCTGCCTTCGGCTCAGGTCATGATCCCAGGGTCCTGGGATCGAGTCCCTCATCGGGCTCTCTGCTCAGCAGGGAGCCTGCCTCCTCCTCCTCTCTCTCTCTGCCTGCCTCTCTGCCTACTTGTGATCTGTCAATAAATAAATAAATAAATCTTTAAAACAACAAAGAAATATTAGAAATTAGAAATGAAATGAAAGAAATTATTAGAAATTGTTACTAGAAATGAAAGGGCATCTCACTATAAGTGGGTAAAAGGACAATAAGGGAATACTACAAACAACTTTATTTGATAAGCTAGATGAGGTGGACACGTCTATTTTTTTTTTTGACCCGTTGTCTATTTGAAAATCTAGATTAAAGAAGACCAATTCCTTGAAAGACGCCATCTGCCCAAACTCACACAAGAAGAAACTAACAATTTGAATTGGCTTGTATTTATTAAAGATACTGAGCCAATAATTAACAACTTTCCAAAACAGTCAAGACCAGGATGGTTTCACTGGTAAATTCTACCAAAAATTTAAGAAGAACTTGTATCAGTTCACTACAGTCTTTTCCAGAAAATAAAATAAGAGGGAATACCTGATTTCTGCACTTCCTAATAAAGCAACAGTAATTGAAATAGTGTGGTACTGGCAAACAGATTAGATCAGTGAAGCTAAATAGCCCCAAAATAGACTCACATAAATATAGTGAGCTGATCTTTGACAAAGGAAAAAAGGTAATTCAATGGAGAAAATACAGTCTTCTCAACATACAGTGTTGGAAAACAGGACAACCACCTGAAAAAAAATGAATGTAGAGACAGATGTTACACCATTTACAAAAATTAACTCAAAATGTGTCGTGGGCTTAAATGTAAAGCACGAAACCATAAAGCTCCTGCAAAGTAACATAAAAGGAGATCTATGACTCTGGATATGTCAATGACTTTTTAGATACAATATCAAAGGCACAGCCCATGAAAGAAATAATTGATAAGCTGAACTTTATTAAAATTAAAACCTTCTGCTTTGCTAAGGACATCGTTAAGAGAATTAGAAGATAAGGTCCAGCCTTGGAGAAAATATCTGGTAAAGGGCTGTTATCCAAAGCATACAAGCAATTAAAACTCAACAACAGGAAAACATGATACTAAACAATCAGTGGGTCAATGAAGTCAAAGAGGAAACATAACATAACATGCAGACAAATGAAAATGAGAACACAATGGTCCAGAATCATTGGGATACAGGTAAAGCAATTCTAAGAGTGAAATTTTTAGTTATACAGGTCCATCTCAAGAAATAAGAAAAATCTCAAATGAACAATCTAATCTTACACTTAAAAGAACTAGAATAACAAAGCCCAAAGTCAGCAGAAAAGATGAACTAGAGACCCCAAAAAAATCCCAAACCAAAAAACAATAGAAAAAAATCAATGAAACCAAGAGCTGGTTCTTTGAAAAGAGAATCTTGATAAACCTTTAGCAAGATCCATCAAGGAAAAAAGAGGACTCAAATGAACTGAAGTGAAGTAACAACCAATATCACAGAAATACAATGGATTATATAAGACTACTGTGGAAAATTATGTGCCAACAAATTGGACAACCTAAAAGAAATGGATAAATTCTGGGAAACATAATCTTCGAAAACTGACTCAGGAAGAAATACAAAATATGAACAGACCAGTTGCTGCTAATGAAATTGAAACAGTTATCAAAAAACTCCCAACAGGGACACCTGGGTGGCTCAGTGGGTTGTACCTCTGCCTTTGGCTCAGGTCATGATCCCAGGGTCCTGGGATTGAGTCCCGCATCGGGCTCCTTGCTCAGCAGGGAGCCTGCTTCCCTCGCTGCCTCTGCCTGCTACTCTGCCTGCTTGTGTGTACTCTCTCTCTCTGACAAATAAATAAATAAAATCTTAAAAAAAAACTCCCAACAAAAGTCAAGCACAAGCTGGATTCATATGTGAATTCTACCAAATATTTAAAGAAGAGTTCTCCTCAAACTATTTCAAAAAATGGAAGATGAAGGAATGCCTCCAAATACATTCTACAAGACCAGCATTACCCTGATACCAAAACCAGTAAAAAACACTGCAAAAAAGAAAACTACAGGCCAATATCACATACATAGATGCAAAAATCCTCAACAAAGTGTTCACAAACTGCGTTCAACTCTACATTAAAAGTGGGATTTATTCTGGGGATGTAAGGGTGGTTCAATATTTGCAAATCAGTGCAATACATGGAGTTAAAAAATAAAAATCATGGCCATCTCAATAATTGCAAAAAAAGCATTTGACAAAATTCAACATCCGTTCATGATAAAAACTCAATAAAGTGGGTTTAGAACATACCTCAAGGTAGGGGCACCTGGGTGGCTCAGTGGGTCAAATCTCTGCCTTCGGCTCAGGTCATGATCCCAGGGTCCTGGGATCGAGCCCCGCATCGGGCTCTCTGCTCAGCAGGGAGCCTGCCTGCCTCTCTGTCTACTTGTGACCTCTCTCTCTCTCTCTCTCTGACTGTCAAATAAAATCTTAAAAAAAAAATACCTCAAGGTAATAGGTCATATATGAAAAACCCACTGCCGACATCACACTCAGTGGTGAAAAGATGAAAGCTTTTCTTCTAAGATTAAGAACAAGACAAAGATACCCACTCTCACCACTTTTATTCAACATTGGTACTGTTAGTCCTAGCCACAACAATCAGACAAGAAAAAGAAATAAATGGCATTAAGGAGGGCATGTATTGCATGGAGCACTGGATGTGGCCCTAAACAATGAATCTTGGAACACTGAAAATAAAAAATTTTTTAAAAAGCATGCAAATGGTAAGAAAAAAAGTAAGATTTTTGCTATTTACATGATAGTATTATATGATAGTATATATAGAAAACTCTCGGGTCCCTGGCTGGCTCGGTAGGTAGAGCATGATCCCAGGGTCATGAGTTCAAGCCCCACGTTGGACATGCAGCATACTTAAAGGAAAAACAAAAAACCCTAAAGATTCTACTAAAAAACTATTAGAAGTAATAAGTGAATCCATAAGGTTGCAGGGTACAAAATTACTACACAGAAGTTGATTGCATTTTTATACACTAATAACAAAGTAGCAGAGAAATTGTGACAACAATTTTGTTTACAGTTGCACCAAAAAAAAACCAAACAAAAAACCTGGGAATAAACTTAACCAAGGAGATGAAAGACTTCTACTCTGAAAACTATAAAACACTTAGGAGAAAAGAATTGAATGGGGACCTGGGTAGCTCATTTGGTTAAGGGTCTGCTTTTGGCTCAGGTCATGATCTCTGGGTCCTGGGATTGAGCCCTGTGTGGGGCTTCCTGCTCAGTGGTGATTCTGCTTCTCCCTCTCCCTCTGCCCTTCCCCACTCCCCACCGCTGCTTGTGCAGGAGCACACACTCACTCTCTCTCCTAAATAAATGAATAAAATATGTTCTAAAAATTGAAGATAACACAAACAAATGGAAAGATGGTCTATGCCCGTGGATTGAAAGAATATTGTTAAAATGCCCATACTACCTAATAGTATCTACGTATTCTGTACAATCCCCATCAAAATACCAACAGCATTTTTCACAGAACTAGAACAAATAATCCTCAATTTTGTATGGCTCCCCTGAAGACCCTGAAGAGCCAAAGCAATCTGGAGAAAAAGAACAAAGCTGGAGGTAGCACAATCCCAGACTTGAGATACACTGCAAAGCTATAGTAATCAAAGCGGTATCGTACCAGCACAAAAATGACTGACGGATCAATGGAGCAGGATAGAGACTCATCAGGCTGCGCAGCCACAGGTGAGGGCTTGCCTCAGAGCCATCCAAAGGCGTGTGTGTGGCTTGGCCTCATCACACTAAGACCTGGGCTGGAGGCAAGGGTTTACTTTATGCTGGATCGTCCCCCCAAACCAGCATGTGTTTGCACCACTGCCTGCTGAGTGAACTAAAGTCCCTTCTGCTTTCAGAAAAGAGGGCCTGGGTCCCCACCCCAGTGCTCTTCCCTGCTCAGGTGACACTGGGCTGCACGGAGTCAGAGATACGTACTTCAGCATGGAATATCACCCCCCCAAGTGCCACATGATAGCACGGAAACTGTGCCTGAGTGTCTCCTCTCCAGGCCAGCTGAAGAATTCCAAATGGCTTCCCAGGCTTGGGGCCTTGACCTCCCTGTCCCAGGTGGGTCCACATGAAGCTCTGCATTCAGGGACTCCTCCCTCCACCCTGTGCTCACCACCTAAGTAACAGGACTTTTGTCTCTGCACATGAACCCATCCTTTCTTCACCTTCATTGGAAGGTAACTTCCCATGACCTCACTGCCTCTGTGGTGCCCCCCCCATGCCCAACACCCGGTACGTGCCTGTCCAATGAATGTATCAATGAGTGAATGAATGAAACCAAAATCTGGGTTTGTCTGTGAGCATGCATGTATACACCCATGCCTTGCCACCCCAAGTGTGCATGGTGTCTCACAGGGGTGATCCCACCACAGGCTGTCAGTTACGGGCAAGAACAATGAACATAGCCAACTCTAATACAAGAAAGGAATAAGCGGGCAGGGTCTGTGCTGGGGACTCTGAGAGGCAGAGACAAAGGCTATACTTGGGAGGACGGGTAACCTGCAGGCTGGGGTGGGGGAGTTGGTGCATTTACATGTCTTGGTGGGGGCAGAGGAGGAAAGGGCTGTGTGCATCCAGCTGGGCACCTGGCCTTTGTGTTCTACCAGTGCATGCAGCAGGTGGGTAATTCAGCAGCCCAAAAAAGGGTCAGGAAACATTGCAGCCTGCTGGGGTTCAAGTGCAGCACAATTGGAACTGTCCTTTATCTGGGCCACAGGGACCCAAGCCAGAAAGATATTCCAAGCAAGTAGTAACCAAAAGAAAGGAAGGACTATAATAATCTCAGACAAAATAGACTTTAAGTGCAAAAAGCTTACAAGAGAAAAGGAAGGACATAATATATTAATAAAAGGTTCAATATAGCAAGAAGATATGACCATTATAATCATTTATGCAATCAATGATAGATAATCAAAATATATAAAGCAGAAACAGACTTTTGAATACAAAGAACAAACTGGTGGTTGCCAGAGGGGAGGTGGATGGGGGTTGGGTAAAATAGATAAAGGGGATTAAGAATACGCTTATGATGAGTGCTGAAGGATGTATAGAATTTTTGAACTATTATATTGTATACCTGAAACTAATATGACACTGTTAATTATATGTCAATAAAAAATAAATCATCAAAAACAGAGAAGGTAAAAATGAGAGTCAGGATGTAAAATGGTACAGCCACTGTAAAAACATAATGATGATTTTTCAAAAAATTAAAAATAGAATTACAGTATGACCCAGCAATTCCGCTTCTAGGTATCTACCCCAAAGATGTGAAAGCAGGCTCTCAATATTCATATGCCCCTGTCCATAGCAGCATTATGCAAAATAGCTATAGCATAGGAAAATCCAGATGTCCACCACGGAATGTCTTCTGGCCTCCAAAGCTTTTGATAAGAAATCTCTAGCATGTGACACACTGTATTTTGCTGGATATAGGATTCTTGGTTGATGGGGTTTTTTTGTTTTAACACTTGGAATATATCAGCCCACTGCTTTCTGGCCTCCAAAAGTTCTGATGGGAAATCTGCTGATGGTCTCATTGAGGACCCCTTGCGATGAGTCACTTCTCTCTTGCTGCTTTCAAAATTCTCTCTCTGTCTTTCCACAGTTTGATTGTAATGTTTTGGTGTGGATCTCTAAGTTCGTCATACTTGGAGCTTATATTCATGTTTTTAATTTGGGAAGTTTTTGGTCACTATTTCTTCAAATATTTTCTCTGCCCCTTTCTCTCTTTCCTCCTTCTAGGACCCCCAACCCCAGCGAGCATGTGGTCTCCTTAATGGTATGCCCCAGGCCCCTTGGGCTCTATTCAGTTTTCTTCAATCTTTTTTTCTGTTTCTCAGTTTCAGTCATTTCAGTTGTCCTGTTTTCAAGTTCACCAATACTTGCTTCTACCTGCTCACAGTTGACTTTTAATCCCTCTACCAAATTTCCCACTTCAGTTGTACTCTTTAGCTCCAGAATTTCTTTTGGGTTTCTTCTTAGTTTTATTATTAGATGCCTGAAATTTGCATCTTTCTCACATCCAGAATACATTCACTCTCATCCTAACATCTCCAAAGTCTTAACTCACTCCTGTATCAGTTCTGAGTCCCAAACCTCATCTAAATATCATCTAAATCTAGTGTGGGTGAGACTCAAGGTATGATTCCACCTCAGGCAATATTCACCTCCCACTGTGAACCTATGAAACCAGAATCTATGAAACCAAACTGCTTCCAAAATACAATGTGGGACAGGCATAGGCATGCATTCTTCCAAAAGGAGAAATCAGAAAGAGGAAAGGGGTTATGGGTCCCACGTAAGTCCAGTAAATCCCAAGTAAGGAGAAAAAAAATCCCTTTAGTCCTTCAGGCCCACTCTGGTGGCAGCTTTGCATTCTGGGTCCACTGGGGTAGCATTTTGACCCCATGGTCTGTTGAAATCAACTAGCTGGCCTTCCTCTCCTAAATCAAGTTGCTGAGGTGTAACAGTTCTTCATATATTTTGGGTATTAAATTTTCCCAGATACATGGTTTTCAAATATTTTTTGTAGGTTGTCTGTTTGCATTAGTGACAGTGTCCATTTGGGCACAAAGGTTATTAATTTGATAAAGTCCAATTTATTTTATTATTTTTTTCTTTTATTGCTTGTCTTCTGGTGTCATACCTAAGAAACCATTGCCTTACCCGAGGTCATGAAGATTTAAATCTAAGAGTTTTATGCTTTAGCTTTTATACTTAGGTGTTTTATCCACTTTTGATTTTTGTCTGTGGTGTGAGGTAGGGATTGAATCTCATTCTTGCATGTGGATGTCCAGTTACTCCAGCACCATTGTGGAAGATGCTGCTCTTCGCCCATTGAATGGTCTTGGTCCTCTAGTTGATGATCAGTTGACTGAATAGGCTTATTTGTGGATTCTCAATTATATTCTTTTCATTCAAATATTCATCTTTATGCCAGCATAAGAGCCTTGATTAGATGTAGCTTTGTAGTAAGTTTTGAAAATTAGAAGTGTGAGTTCTCCAACATTGTTCTTTTTCAAGGTGGTTTTGGCTTCCAGTCCATGGACAGGCGATGGCTTTCCATTTATTTAGGTGTTTGCTAATTTCTTCCAACAATGTTGTATAGTTTTTAGTTTACAAGTTTTATACTCCCTTGGCTAAGTTTATTCCAAAGTAATTTTTCATAACATAAAATTTACCATTTAAGTCATTTCTAAGTGAGAAGTTCTCTGGTATTCATTTAACATTTTTAATAGTTGTGCAACAACCATGATCATTTATCTCCAACTTGTTCAACATCCCAAACAGAAGACTCTCTGCCCATCAAATAGTAATCTCCCATTCTTTTTCCCTAGTTCCTGACAACCACGTTACTATTTTCTGTCTGTAGGAAGTTGACTTTTATATGTATTTCACATAAATGGGATCATAAAATAAGTAACCTCTTTTGCCTAGATTCTTTCATTTAGCATAATGTAGTCAAGGTTTATCCCTGTTGTAGCATGTGTCATAATTTCATTCCTTTGAAAGGCTATATAATATTTCATTGTATGTGTATACCACATTTTCTTCATCCATTCATCTGTTGGTAGACAACCGTTAGTATCCATCATTTTGTTACTATGAATGGTGCTATTATTAATTAATATGCAAACGCCTGTTCTTGTCCCTGCTTCAGTTTTCTTAGGTACACAACCCAAAGTGGTATTGCTGATCATATGGTAATTTTTAATTCTTTTGAGGAAGGAACCACTATACTATTTTCAAAAGCAGCCGCACCATTTTGCATTTGTACTATCCTATGAGCAATGCACAGGTATTCCAATTTTTCCACATACTTGTCAACACTTGTTTTATGATTTTTTTTAAATTGGGGCACCTGGGTGCCTCAGTGGGTTAAAGCCTCTGCCTTCGGCCCAGGTCATGATCCCAGAGTCCTGGGATTGAGCCCCACATCGGGCTCTCTGCTCCGTGGGGAGTCTGCTTCCTCCTCTCTCTCTCTGCCTGCCTCTTTGCCTACTTGTGATCTCTGTCTGTCAAATAAATAAATAAAATCTTTAAAAAACATTATAGCCTTTCTAGTAGCCATTCTAGCCATTACCATGAGGTATCTCATTATGGTTTTGGTTTGCATTTTCCTAATATTTGTGATGCTGATCATTTTTTCATGTGCTTATTGGCAATTTAAATCTTTTTTGAAGAAATATCTTTGCCCATTTTTAAGTTGGGTTGTTTATTTGTTGTTGGAGTTTTTGTATAATCTAGATCTCAATCTCTCATCAGTTATACAATTTGCAAACATTTTCTCCCATTCTGTGAGTTGTGCTTTCACTCTCATGATTGTATCTTTGGACACAAACGTTTTAAATTTTGATGAAGTCTAATTAATCTACTTTTTTGTTGCCTGTGCTTTTTAAAAAACAGATTTTTATGGGGCACCTGGGTGGTTCAGTGGTTACGCATCTGCCTTCAGCTCGGGTCATGATCCCGGGATCTTGGGATTGAGCCCTGCCTGCATTGGGTTCCCTGCTCAGCAGGAAGCCTGCTTCTCCCTCTCCCATTGTGCTCTCTCTCTTGCTTGTGCTCTCTCTCTCTGTCAAATAAATAAAATCTTTTAAAAAATGAAAATAAAAAAGATTTTATTTACTTACTCATTTTAGAGAGAAAGTTTGCATACATGAGTGGGGAGAGGGGCAGAGGGAGAGGGAGAGGCAGAGAATCTCAAGAAGACTCTATGCTGAGCGTGAGCCCAATGCAGGGCTTGATCTCATGACCCTGAGATCACGACCTGACCTGAAACCAAGAGTCAGACACTCAACCAACTGAGCCACCCACTTGCCCCACTGTTGCCTGTGCTCTTATGTCATGTCCAGGAATCATTGCTAAATCCAGTGTTACAAAGGTTTTGCCGTTTGTAGTCTTTTGAGTTTTATAGTGTTAGCTCTTACTTTTATTTTATTTAAGTTTTTATTTAAATTCCAGTTAGGTAACATACAGTGTAATATTAGTTTCAGATGTACAATTAGTGATTCAGTACTTCCATACATCACCAGGTGATTATCACAAGTGCACTCCTTAAACTCCATCACCTGGTGGAGAGAGATGGGTGGGGGGTGGCTAGATGGGTGATGGATATTAAAGAGGGCACTTGTTGTGATGAATACTGAGTGGTGTACATAAGTGATGAATCACTGAATTCTACTCCAGAAATGAATATTGCACTATATGTTAACTAAAAAAAACCTTAAATTTAAAAAAAAATTAGGAAGTGGGCAAAAACAAAAACAAGAACAAAAACAAAAAATCACCTCTTCTACCCATCTCCCACCTACCTCCCTTCTGGTGACCATCAGTTTGTTCTTTATAGTTAAGTGTTTGTTTCTTGGTTTTCCTCTTTTCTTCCCCTCTGCTATTACTCAGCCATAAAAAGGAATGAAATCTTTTTTTTTTCCCAAGAAATTTTTTTAAGATATTTTTTTTTATTTGACAGAGAACAACACAGCGAGAGAGGAAATACAACACGGGGAGTGGGAGAGGGAGAAGCAGGCTTCTGGCTGAGCAGGGAGCCCGATGTGGGGCTTGATCCCAGGACCCTGGGACCATGACCTAAGCCAAAGAAAGACACCCAATGACTGAGCCACCCAGGCACCCCCAAAAGGAATGAAATCTTGCCATTTGCAATGATGTGGATGGATCTAGAGGGTATTATGCTAAGTGGAATAAGTCATTCAGACAAAGACAAATACCGTATGATTTCACTCATGTGGAATTTAAGAAACAAGAAGCTCTTACCTTTAGTTCTTTGACCCACTTTGAGTTAATTTTTGTATGTGGGGTAAGATAAGGGATTAACTTCATTCTTTTGCATGTAGATATATGGTTTGCCAGCACCATTTTGTTGAAAAAAACATTCTTTTTTCATGGCACCATTATTAAAAATCATCTGACCATGTAAGCAAGGGTTTATTTCTGGACAATTGTATTCCAGTATTCTTTTTTTTTTTAAGATTTTATTTATTTATTTGACAGGCAGAGATCACAAGTAGGCAGGCAGAGAGAGAGGAGGAAGCAGGCTCCCTGCTGAGCAGAGAGCCCGATGCGGGGCTCGATCCCAGGACCCTGGGATCACGACCCGAGCCGAAGGCAGAGGCTTTAACCCACTGAGCCACCCAGGAGCCCCGTATTCCAATATTCTGTGTGTGTTTTTATGCCACTACTATACTGTTTTGATTCCTAAAAATTTGTAGTAAGTTTTGAAATATTCCTAAGTATTAATATTTTTGATGCTATTATACATGAAATTGTTTTAATTTTGTTTTCATGTTTGTTATTAGTGTAGTTAATGGAAATGAAACTGATTTTTGTACTTTTTCCCTACTACTTTGTTGAACTCATTTTCTAACTAAAAGTGTGTGTGTTTGTGTGTATTTCTTGGGGTTTTCTATATAGAAGATCATGTCCTCTGTGAATATAGTTTTACTTCTTCCTTTTCAATTAGGGCACCTTTTATTTCATTTTCTTGCCTAAATGTCCTGGATGGGATTTCCAGAACCATGCTGAGCAGAAGTGATGAGAGGGAACGTTGTTGGCTTGTTCCTGATGTTTAGGGAGGAAGCTTTCAATCTTTGACTATTAAGCATGATGCTAACTGTGGGTTTTCACAGGTGACTTTTATTGGCCTGAAAAATTCCCTTCTATTCCTAAGTGGTTGAGTATTTTCGTTCATGACAGGATGTTGGAGTTTTTCAAGTGAATTCTGCATTTATGGAGGTGGTCATGAGGCTTTTCCCCCCTTTCATTCTATTAATGACGTATAACATTATTTTCATATGCTGAACCACTCTTGCACTCCTGAAATAAAATCCCCATTGGTCATGGTGTATCATCACTTAAATGTGTTGCTGAGTTTGGTGTGTTAGTCTCTTGTTGACTTTGCATATATATTTATAAGGGATACTTGTCTTTAGTTGTCCTTTCTTGTTATATCTTTGTTGGGCTTTTGTATCAGCATAATACTGGCCTTCTAAAATGAGTTGGGAAGCGTTCTTCCTCCTGTTTCTTGGAAGTGTTTGAGAAGGATGGGGCTAATTTCTCTTGATGTTTTACAGAATTCCTCAGTGAAGCCATCTGGTTCTCAGCTTTCCTTCGTTGGAAGACTATTAAAAAATAGACTCTTTCATTATCGTATTAAGTCCATGATTTACATTAAGGTTCACTCTTGGTCTTGTGTTTTCTGTGGAATGTAACATGTATCTACCCTTAATCATAAAAAAAGAATAGTTTCATAACTCTGAAATCCTCTGTGGTTTGCCTACGCATCATTCCCTCCCTGCTATCCCTGGAAAACCAATGATTTTTTTTTTTTTTTACTGTTTCCATAGTTTTGTTTTTGCAGAATGTAATATAATTGGAATTGTACAGTATTGAGCCTTTTCATATTGTTCTTTCACTTAGAAAAATGCATTTCAGTTTCCTATGGATATTTAATGGTTTGATAGCTCATTTCTGTTTCAGGGCTGAGTAATATTCAACTGTTTGGACATATCACAGTTTATTTACTCACCTATTGAAGGACATCCTGGTTACTTCCATGTAATTTTGAACAAAGCTGGAGGTTTTTGTGTATATGTATAGATACAGATTTTCAACTCACTTGGATAAATAAAAGGGAGCACAATTGCTGGATTATATAGTAAGGTTTAGTTTTCCTTGAAACTGCCAAACTGTTTTCCAAAGTGGATGCACCATTTTGCATTCCCACCTGCTATGATTGAGCCTTTTTGTTGCTCACTCCACATCTTCACCAGCATTTGTTGTCAGTGTTTTCAATTTTTGCCCTTTTAACAGGTCTGGAGCAGTCTCTTGTTTTAATTTTCATTTCTCTGATGACTTATGTGGAGCATCTTTTCCTATGTTTGCCATCTGTTTATCTCCTCTGGTGAGGTGACTGCTCAGATCTTTTGCTAATTTTTTAAATAGGCTTTAAATTCTTTATATATTTGGGATAAGTCTTTTTACCAGACATATTTTTTTCAAACATTTTCTCCCAGTTTTGCTGTCTTCTCATTCTCTCGGCATTGTGTTTTGTAGAATAGAAGTTTTTAATTGTGATGAAATCTAGCTTATCAGTTATTTCTCTTATGGACCATGCCTTTGGTGTTGTGTCTTAAAAGTCATTGCAAACTCAGGGTTGTCTAGGGTTTCTACATTATCTTCTAAGAGTTTTATAGTTTTGAGTCTTAAAAATAGGCCTGTAATCCATTTTGAGTTAATTTTTGTGAAGGGTGTAAGGTCAGTATCTAGATTCATTTTTTTTTTTTCATGTGGATGCGTTGTTCCAGCACCACTATTTACTACAGTAAATCCTAAGGTCTGTATTCCCTCTGCTTCTGTCTTCTGGAAGGGACTGTAGAGATTTGGTGTAATTTCTTCCTTAAATGTTTGGCAGAATTCAGCAAACCCATCAATTAACCCACAGGGACCCAGTGCTTTCTATTTTGGAAGACCACTGATTACTAATTCTAATTCTTTATTAGACATCATCCTATTCAGATGGTCTGTCTCTTCTTGTGTGAATTTTGATAGATCATGTCTTTCAAGAAGTTGGTCTCTTTGATCTAGGTCATCAAATTTGTGAGCATATAAGTGTTCACAATATTATTCTTTCATCATTTGATGTCCACAGTAGTGATACCCCTTCTTCCATTTCCTATATTTGTAGCTTCTTTTTTCCTAGTCTGATTAGAGGCTTATCAATTTTATTGATCTTTTCAAAGAAGCAACTTTTGGTTTTGTCGATTTTCTCTATTGATTTGTTTCCAGTTTCATTGGTTCTGCTTTATTTTTTATTACTTCCTTTTTTCTTATTTTGGATTTAATTTTCTCTTAAAAAAAAAAAAGTTTCCTAGAGTGGAATCTTAGGTTATTGGTTTCAGGCTTTCTTTCTTTTTTTTTTTCCCTCCAATATGCAGTCAGTGGTGTTCATTTCCCTTTAAGCACTGCTTTAGTACATCCCACTAAGTTTGGTAATTTGTATTTTAGTTTTCATTTAGTTCAAATTTTTTAAATTTCTGTTGAAATTTCTTCTTTGACCCTTATGCTATTTAGAAGCATGTTGTTTAATCTGTAAGTATTTTGGGATTTTCTGCCTTTTATTTTTTTTTAAATATTTTATTTATTTATTTGACAGACAGAGGTCACAAGTGGGCAGAGAGGCAGGCAGAGAGAGAGAGAGGAGGGGAAGCAGGCTCCCTGCTGAGCAGACAGCCCGATGCGGGGCTCGATCCCAGGACCCTGGGATCACGACCTGAGCTGAAGGCAGAGGCTTTAACCCACTGAGCCACCCAGGCACCACGATTTTCTGCCTTTTATTCTGTTATTGACTGCTAGCTTAATTTCATTATGTTCTGAGAGCATACATTGAATGATTCCTATTCTTTTAAATGTGTTAATATGTTCTGGGCACCAGAATGTGGTTGATCTTGGTAAATGCTCCATGCGAGCTGCAGAAGGATGTTGGCTGGATGTTGGTGGATGAAGCCGTCTACTATTGCCAACTATACGCAATTGATTGATAGAGTTGTTGAGTCCAGCTGTGTCCTTACTGATTTTCTGCCTGTTGGATCTCTCCATTTCTGAGAGACAGGTGTTCAAGTCTCCAACTATGGTAGTAGATTTCTTAATTTCTCCCTGCAGTTCTACCAGCTTTTGCCTCACATGGTCAGACACCCTGCTGTTAGGGTACGACACGTTAAGGATTGTCATATTCTTGGGGAACTGATCCCTTTATCCTTATATAAGACCCATATTTATCCCTATAAGTTTCTGTGCTATGACGTTTGCCCTGAGATTAATACAGCTACTCCCACTTTCTTTGGATTAGTTTTAGGATGGCATATCTTTCTCCATTCCTTTGCTTTTAATTTATATGTGTCTGTATATTTAAAAGGGGCTTCTTGCAGACAACATACAGTAAGGTCTTTCTTATTGATCCACTCACACAGTCAAGTCTCTTAATTGGTATATTTAGACCACTGACTAAGTGATTATTGATGTAGTTGGATTAATATTTACCATGTTTGGTACAGTTTTCTATTTGTTGCCCTTTTTTCTTTGTTTTTCATTTTTTCTTCCACGTGTTTTCTGCGTTGCTTGGTTTTAATTGAATATGTTTTATTATCCCATTTTCTCTCCTTTTTCAACATATTAGTTATACATTTTTAAAACCTTTTTTAGTTATTGCCCTAGTGTTTGCAAAGTATATTTACAACTAATGTAAGTCCACTTTCAAATAACACCATACTACTTCTAAGGGAGTGTGTGTACCTTATAACAAAAATTCCCAACTCTTACCTCCTGTTCTCATTGTAACTTCCATGTAACATTGCTGTCTTTCATCTCACACGTGAGCTGTAATTGCTGAACATTGTTGCTGTTACCATTATGGAAGAAATGCCTGTTAGATCAGTTAAGAATAAGAACAATAGAAGTTTTATTTTACCTCCTCTTATTCCATTTGTAATGCTTTTTTTTCTTTGTATAGATCTATAGTTCTCTTTATATAGATAGTTCTCATCTGTCATTCCCTTCTCTTCAAAGAACTTCTATGAACATTTCAAGCAGAGTGAGTCTACCGGCAACAATTTCCTTCCATTTTTGTTTGTGTGAGAAAGTCTTCATTTCTCCTTCCCTTTGTTTTCACATTTTTATTGTGGCAAAGTACATAGTATATAAAATTTACTATTTGAGCCATTGTTAAGTGTCTGGATCAGTGGACTGAAGTGTATACATGTTGTTCTTCGGCCCCTACAGACCTGGTCTCTGTCCCCACTGAGCAGGAACCTGCCCCTGTCTGCTCACCCTGGACAGTCTCTTTCTATTTTCTGTCTTTATTGTTTTGTCTACACCAACTGTCTCATGTAAGTGACTTGTATCTTTCATTTTTTTTTTTTGTTTTAAAAATGAAAAGTTTTAGGGATGCCTGGGTGGCTCAGTCAGTTGATTTCAGTTCAAGTCATAATCTCAGGATCATGGGATTGAGCCCCACATCAGGCTCTATGCTTGGTATGAAGTCTGCTTGAAAGTCCTCTCCCTCTCCCTCTGTTCTTCCCCCCTCTAAAGCATGCTCTTTCTATCTCTAAAACAAATAAATAAAATCTTTTTTAAAAAGTGAAGCTTTAATTCCCCCCTTTATTTTTTAATTTTTTAAAAAGATTTTATTTATTTCACAGAGTGAGACACAGCAAGAAAGGGAACACAAACAGGGGGAGTGGGAGAAGGAGAAGGAGGCTTCTCGCTGAGCAGGGGGCCTGATGCGGGTCTCGATCCTAGGGCCCTGGGATCATGACCTGAGTTGAAGGCAGATGCTTAACGATGAGCCGCCCAGGCACCCCTTCCCCCTCCTTTTATTTATTTATTTATTTATTTTTTGGTAAGGATTTTATTTATTTATTTGACAGAGAGAGAGAGCAGTCACAAGTAGGCAGAAAGGCAGGCAGAGAGAGAGGAGGAAACAGGCTCCCGGCTGAGCAGAGAGCCCAATGTGGGACTCGATCCCAGGATCCTGGGATCATGACCTGAGCTGAAGGCAGAGGCTTTAACCCATTGAGCCACCTAGGTGCCCTCCCCGCCTTTTATTTTTATTTTTTAAAGATATTTTATTTATTCATTTGATAGAGATCACAAGTAGGCAGAGAGGCAGACAGAGAGAGAGGAGGGAGCAGGCTCCCAGCTGAGCAGAGAGCAGGACGTGGGGCTTGATCCCAGGACCCTGGGATCATGACCTGAGCTGAAGGCAGAGGCTTTAACCCACTGAGCCACCCAGGCGCCCCGTCTCCCTGCCTTTTAAATGTACATTCTATTACTACTTATTTTTGCAGTTACTATGGGGATTACATTTAACATCCTAAAATTATAACACTGGAATTTGATTTTATAACTACATAACTTCAAATATACAAAAATTCTCCTCATTTACAGATGCAGCCCCACCTCTTTTGGTTGTTGATGTTACAAAATTACATCTTAATACATTGTGTGTAGAAAAAAAATAAACTAAGAATTATTTTAATGCATTATTTTCTTAAATCATAGAAAACAAAATACAGTTATAAACAGTTGTTACATTGATACTAGATTTTATAATTGTCCACGTATTTACCTTTATTGAGAACTTTATTTCTCATTTGGCTTCATGTTCTCTTTCAAACTACCTTCAGCATTCCTTGTGGGGCAGGTTGTGTGGTCCCAAACTCCCTTTCTGTTTATCTGGAAATGTCTTGATAATTCCCTCGCTTTTGGTAGGGGGAACGAGGGGCAGAGGGAGTGGGGGAGAGAGGGTCTCACGTAGACTCCCTGCTGAGCATGCAAGCCTACTCTGGGATTGATCTCACAACCCTGAGTCAGACACTTAAGTGACTGAACCCCCAGGCACCCCACCCTCACTTTTGAAGGACAGTTTTGACAAGTACAGGATTCTGGTTGACAGATTTTCCTCTCATCACTTTAATGTATTGGCTTACTGTCTTCTAGCATCCCAAGTTTCTGAGGGAAATCTCTGAAGTCTTAGTGAGGACTTGATGTGACAAGTTTTCTCTTTTGCTGCCTTCCAGATTTGCTCCGTGTTTCTCTCTTGACAGTTTGATTATGTCCTGATGTGAGTCTTTGAGTTTGTCATGTGTGGAGTGTGCTGAACATCTTGCATGCTTATATCCATGTCTTTCACCATTTTTAGAACACTTTTAGCCATTATTTCTTCAAATAGTCTCTCCTTCCCTTCCTCTCCTGTCCTGGGATACCCTCAGTGTGTGCACTGTCCTTGTTCATGGTGTCACACAGGTCCCTTCAGCTCTGTTCACTTCTGTCCGTCCTCCTTATGTTCCTAAAATTTCAAATTTCAGCACTTCTGTTCTCGAGCACCAATTCTTCTGCCCCGTCAGATCTGCTCTCAAATAGCTCTGGTGACTTTTTCATTCAAATTACTGTAATTTTTATTTATTTTTTATTTTTAAACAGATTTTATTTATTTATTTGAGAGAGAAAGAAAGCACAAGCGGGGATGGGCAGAGGGACAAGCTGACTCCCTGCTGGGCAGAGATCAGGATGTAGGGTTTGATCCCAGGACCCTGAGATCATGACCTGAGCCAAAGTCAGATACTTAATCAAGTGAGCCACACAGACACCCCTCAAATTATTGTAATTTTTAGTTCTGGAATTTCTTTTAGTTTGTTTTTAGTGTTTTTTAATCTCTCTCTCTTTTTAAAAGATTTTATTTATTTATTTGACAGAGATCACAAGGAGGCAGAGAGGCAGGCAGAGAGAGAGGGGGAAGCAGGCTCCCCGCCGAGCAGAGAGCCCAATGTGGGGCTTGATCCCAGGACCCCGGGATCATGACCTGAGCCGAAAGCAGAGGCTTTAACCCACTGAGCCACCCAGGTACCCCGTTTTTTAATCTCTTAATTGGTCTTCCCATTTTGTTCATACACCACATTCTTGACCTTCTCAATATCCTCCTTTAGTTCTTTGAGCATCTTTAACAATGCTGTTTTAAAGTCTTTGTCTAGTAAGTCTGACATCTGTTCTTTGTCCAGGACAGTTTCTGTTGGCTTGTTTTTGTTTGTTTGTTTGTTTGTTTACCTTTGAAAAGGCCATGCTTCCTGTTTCTTTACACGTCTTCTGACTTTTTGATGAATGCTGGACATTGGAAACTAATAATGTGGCAACTCAGGAAATCAGATTCTCCTCTCTACCTCTGGGTTTGCTTTGTAATTGTTTTCTAGGCTGTCTTTTGCTGAGGGTCAGCCTGAGGTGTAAATTTAAGGTCTTCTCAGGTTTTGCCCTCCCTGGGTTAACTGATGACTTTCTCATTTTCCCCACATATGCAACGGCTTCTGCATGTCCTAGTCTTTGATGTTTGGTTCCTGGAAGGGGGAAAAGAGAAAAGTGAGAGGGGGCACATATCAGCCTTTTAACTCTCTAGTGGTTCCTTCAGCAGAAGAGGGAGGTACGGCAACAGTGGCCATCCCCCTCTTCATCTGCATCTCTGTGATCAGAGGCAATGATTAGTGATCAGACCACAGATCCCCAATATTTGGAGGACAGGGTCCTTACTGCAGTGAGGTTCTTATAAGCTGCGTGCAAGCTGCACCTGGAACAAATGCATGACTGTCCGCTGTGAGTCAGGGGTGCGGATGGATAGCTGCTACTGTGCTAAGAGCTGAAATTGCCAAGATTCCGGGCAATTGCCCATGTGACTCTCCAGTAGGCTTTGGAGTTCTGAAGCAGGTACGTCAGACAGATTCTTCTAATGTGGTTGTGCAGGGGTGATACAGACTCTTAGTGCTTCCTGTGTTCATCTTCATGGAAACTTCCTCCCTTTCCCTCACCTGGGAAGGACAGTTTTGCAGGGTACAGAATTCTAGGTTGCTGGGGGCTTCTCCCAACACATTAAATGTTAGGCATCACTCGCTTATTTCTTGCATGGTTTCTGAGGAGGAGTCCAGTGTAATTCTTACGTTCCCTCCTCTTTTGGCAAGCTCTTTTTTTCTGCAGCTTGGATGTCCCATGCTGAGGTATTGTTTCATGTAGGCATTTATCCTGTTTGGGTTTCTCTGAGCATCCTGGATCTGTGCTTTGGTGTCTGACATTAATTTGGGGTAAATTCTCAATCATTATTGCTTCAACTTTAGCTTCTGTTCCTTTCTTTCTCTTTTCTCCTTCAAGCTGTCACCCTGTGCACACATTACATCTTTTGTAGTTGTGTTGGCTCTTCTGTGGCATTGTTTCAGTCTTTTCTGCTCTTTGCTCTTTTCTTCTGGTGTCTCTGTTGGCATATGCTCATGTCCAGAGACTTTATCACCAGCTGAGTCCAGTCTGCTCATGAGTCGGTCACAGGCATTCTCTCTCTCTATCTTGGTATTTGCGATCTCCAGCATTTCCAAAATTCTTTCTTGGATTTTCCATCTCTCTGTTTACATTACCCATCTATTCTTACATGTTGTCAACCTTTTCCAGTTGTGCCTTTAGCAGAGAAATCCTACTTATTTAAAATCCCCACTCTGATTCTCCCAACGTTCCTGCCAGATGTGAGTCTGACTCTGATACTTGCTCTGTCACTTCAGACTGTGTTTTGTCTTTGTGTTATCCCTCGTGGGTTTTATTGAAACCTGGGCATGATGGATTGGGTGAAAGGAACTCCAGTAAATAGCCCTTCAGTGATGTGGTGGTACGTGTGGGAGTGGGGGCAGTGTTCTACCATGTAAGATTAGGTTTCAGTCTTTTTTTTCTTTTTTTTTGGCTGTTCTTATGGTTCAGGTGTATTTATTTTATTTATTTTTTTACTGTGTTATGTTAGTCACCATATAATACATCATTAGTTTTTGATGAGATGTTCCATAATTCATTGTTCGCATAGAACACCCTGTGCTCCATGCAATCTGTGCCCTCCTTAATACTCATCACCGGTTTCACCCATCCCCCACACCCCTCCCTTCTAAAATTTTTGTGATCCTGTTGACCTAGGATCTGACCTTCACAAGTGCCTCTGGGGGTTTTCCCTGCTGCATGTGGGCCAGTATAGCCAGAGGAGGCTGGAACTGGGTGTTTCCCTCCCCACACAGGAAGGAAAAGGGGGTGGAAGTTGGGTATGTGCCTTCCCCCTGGTTGGTTAGACTCTGGTAAAAGCCCTGTAGGTTAGGTCTGGTAAAATAGTTCCTTCCGAAGGCAGGTCTCTTTAGGAAAACAGGGTGCTCTGCATATCTCAAATGGTTATTTTCTCCCTCTCCCTGTCTGGAGCACAAGGGAATTCTTCTCTTCAGTGTCCACCGTGAGTCCCTGCTGGGCCTCTCAGAGGTACACTCACAAAAGCATGGAGCCCCCGATGACTGGGTCCCCAAGAGTTTTTGTCCTTCCGAGTTGTCCACACAGAGCGTCCAGCAACCAGGCAGTTATAGTCTGTTTTCTTGTCTGGCCTTGACTCCCACAATGTCTGAGGGGTTCTGTACCCATAAGTTGTGGATCTCTGTGTCTGCTGGTCTAATTTTTGTGACAGCAGCTTGCCCTGTGACCTCACTTCTCCAGCAGAACTAGGGCTTATTGATTTTCAGTTTAGCTGTTTTTTTGTTGGAGGGACAAAGCAACAATTTCCCAGCATTCTACATGCAAGTTTGGAAGCCAGAATTCCTCTTTCTATTTTTGAAAAAGATTTTATTTATTTATTTATTATCTCCGCCGAGCAGGGAGCCCTATGTTGGACTTGATCCCAGGACCCTGGAATCATGACCTGAGTGAGACAAAGGCAGACACTTAACCAACTGAGCCACCCAGGCGCCCCCTCCATATTTTTAATAGCGCATACACACACACACACACACAACACACAATATCTGGGAAGAAAAAAAGAACATGCAGAGTAGAGCCGAGATTTTATTTTCACCACCGCATTCTACTTAGAATATGTAACTACTAGCAGCTTCTTGTGGATTATATTAGAGATAGTGTATCCTCTATAGGACCATTTGGCTGATTATGTATGTGTTTATACATATATATATGTATGTTTAATAGGCTCTGTGCCCAACATGGGGCTCAAACTCACGATGCCAAGATCAGGAGTTGTGTGCTCTCCAACAAGCCAGCCGGGTGACTTTGTTGCATATTTTTTGTACCAATGGTGTCATAGCATACCCAGTATCTTTTTTTTTTTTTAAGATTTTATTTACTTATTTGTCAGAGAGAGAATGAGCGCATGCATGCACAAGCAGGGGGAGCAGCAGGCAGAGGGAGAAGCAGGCTGTCTGCTGAGTGCGGAGCCAGATGCGGGACTCAATCCTGGGACCCCGGGATCATGACCTGAGCTGAAGGCAGATGCTCAACTGACTGAGCCACCCAGTATCTTATAACTTACTGTTTGTCACTCAACAATGTATCTTGGAGATTCTTCTTTGTAATGGCTGCATAGTATGTCTTTGATGGATAATTTAGATGTTTCCAATTCTATTTTTTGGTCAGTTACGTGCATTGCAGTTTTGTGAACTGTTGTGCAGAGATTTTAATTTCTTTTTATGGTGGTAAAATACCTGTAACCCCAAATTTACCATTTTAATAATTTTTAAATTCAGTGGCATTAAGTACATTCACATTGTACAACCATCACACCAGCCACCTTCAGACCGCTTGCATCTTTCCAAACTGAACCGTGTCCCCATTAAACATGAGCTGCCCATCCTCCCTCAGCCCCTGGCACCCACCATCTACTTTGTCTCTGAATTTGACTGCTTCTGGGTATCTCTAGGTTTTAATTTTTTTAAAGATTTTATTTATTTACTTGAGAGAGAGTGAGAGAGATCATGAGAGGGGAGAGGGTCAGAGGAAGAAGCAGACTCCTTGTGCCCGGAGCCTGACGTGGGACTCGATCCTGGGACTCTGGGATCATGACCTGAGCTGAAGGCAGTTGCCTAACCAACTCAGCCACCCAGGTGCCTCTAGGTTTTAATTATTTTATGTAGATAAAGTTACTGATCTTGTCCTTGGTGGCTGGTCCTTTACTGTGTTGTCTAGGTCAGAGATGATAATAATGGCCTCATTCAGGAGGGTCACCCCTTTGCTTGGATTATCCTGGAGCATGAGAGCTGGAGAGGGAGGTGAGCAGAAGGCAGATGGGGAGCAGCTGCGCTGGACACAGGACCTGGGAAAGTGAGCAGCGCAGGTGACAACATGCTCAGCCTCACCCTATCTTTGAATGGGAAGGGGCTGTGTTCCCTCAAAGGCCCCCCAACTCATTATCCAGTTAGGGCGTGTTGGAGTCAGTGGGATCGGCTCGGGAGAGCAGGACCTTGCCCATGGCGGGTTCAGGGGACCCGCGTAGCTAGGAGTTCCTTCCCAGTTGCCCAGTTTCCTGTACCTGAGCACCCCAAGGCCACCTCATGCAGGACTTTTCCCCACCCCGCTCCAATTACAAAGGTAACTCATGTCTTTCATGCCAAATTCAAATGTTACAGAAAAATGCAAGGCACCTCACCATGGTCTGATCCCCAAAGAAAACCTCAGTGCACAATAAGGCACATATTTTTTTATGTTCTTTCCTATTCAAACACATTTATTCCTGTTAACAACATACACGGGCATGTTTCACTTGCATACACAGTGATCAGTCTACCTCAGTTAAAAAAATAAGTACTGAGAATGTATTCGTTAAAATTTTTATTATAAATAATAAAAAAATAAAATCTTAAAAAAAAAAAAGCAACAGGTGCCTGGGTGGCTCAATTGGTTAAGCGTCTGTCTTTGGCTCAGGTCCTAATTCCGGGGTCCTAGGATTGAGCCCCACATCGGGCTCCCTGCTCAGTGGGGCATCTGCTTCTCCTTCTTTTCCCTCTGCTTGTGCACGCTCTGTCAAATAAATAATAAAAAAAAATCTTAAATTTTTATTGTAGAAGTGTTTCATGAATACATTCAATCAACAATATATGAAGAAAATGACATTTTTTCCCTTGTTCCTCCCTCTCTCCTCTTTCCAGACAGGATAACTTGGATTCCCTCTAATTTGCATTTACACCCACACCCACACACACGTTTGCTTCACAACCGCAGACTTTGAACTGTGCTTACGTCAGTACAAGTGTGACTCGTTTTCTGACTGGCTGTGTGCTTTTTGAGTATGCCGTAATTCAGTGCCCGAGAGTCGCCCAGGAAACTTGTTAGAACACGGTTGCAGAGCGTCGCTCCCAGTCTCGTGCTGGGGCGGGTCATTGCAGCCTGAGGCTGTCTCGAGGTGCCCATGTTGGGAACCAAGCTCTGTCCAACACCGCTGCTTGTACAAATACCCTGTGTGTATTGGGGGTTTTGTAGGGTAATTTGTAGGCCTGGAAATGATGGGTCAAAGGGGACTAGCAGCAACTACTTTTACTGATGTGGCTCTATTTGGGGCTCCCAACAGTGCATATCCTTCTCCCCCAACAGTGTGTGTCCTGTTTGTCCCTCCCTCCTCATCCACGCAAACGTTGTAAAGATTACTTTTATTTTGCCAGTTTGATATGATGTATATTTTAAAATACATACTTAATGGTGTAATTATGAAAGAAGCTGAAAAATGAATTTTTTTGTAAGTAAACTCCTTATTTTGGATTTATGCAAACATGTGACATAGTGCCATATGCCTTTCACCCTGCTCCCCACCATGTTAACATACATGGTTTGTTTCCCAGGATGAAGAAATTAACATTGGTCCATGACTACCAACTAAACTCCAGATTTTTGGGGGAGTTTACCACTTTCTCCACCAACATCCTTTTCAGATCCCACATTGCATTTAGGGGGATTGTCTCCTTAAGCGACTCTGGTCTGTCCATGTCTCCCGTGTCCCAGACAGTTTGAGGAATCCTGGTCGAATGTCCCTCACTTTTTCTCATGATTAGATGGGGGTTATAGGTTTTGGAGGGAAATACCAGGGGTGAAGTGCCTTCATACCAGGTGATCACAGTAGGTGATACACATTGCTGTGCACGTCCTTCAGACGTAAACTGTGCAGTGAGGAGCCCAGACACACATCACAAGAGCAACGGGAAGTACTCATTGCTGGCCCTTACTTCCCAGTGTTCTGCCACCTTGTTTCTGGATGGCTGCTCAGTGTGGCTGGAAGGTGAGTGTCCCACTTCATCTTTCTTCCTTCCTCTCTTCTCCTTTCTTCTTTCTTAAACACAAAAGGAGAAGGCCGTGATTAATTGTGGTGGCAGTGCAGCTGGCACCTAGATGGCAGCTCAAAAAGCACCCAGTGACACGGCCCTTGTGCAGAAGTCCCTGCTAACCTTGGCCTTTTGGTCTTGGCTTTACTTCCTCACTACCTGAGGTGACTGGTCCATCCCAGTGTACCTTGTTATCACATCCGACTCTTCAGGTTGTGAGTGAAAGGAATTCAACTCAAACTGTTTTAGCAAAAGATGGAATTTGCTGCATCAGAAACCTGAGAGCAACTGAGTAAGACTTGATCCTTGGGCTCACCAGGTGTTCCCGTCCTCACCACTTCCCAGCTGTTTGCTGTTGTCAGAGATGTCTGGATCCCTGCTGGCAGCACACCCTGATCTCCTGGCTTCTTAGTCACCCAGCTGAGGGTGACTCTCCCCATGACCACTTCGAGCAAGCCAAAGGAGCAAGCTTCACTGGATGAACCTGGATCATGTCTGCACCCTGGCTTGATGTAATTCCTTGAGAATATACTTCTCAATTACACACAGGCGGAGATCACAAGCCAGCCTGGAGACTAGGAATGATGTTAATTTAAGTCAGACCACATGGGCTGAATAGAGGAAGAGATACTTCTCCTAATGCTCATGTCTTTTCTAGCCTTTCCTTTTTTCCTTCTGGCCTCCAGATGGTTCTGTTCTTCTCCATGTTGTTAACATGATGCTTTCAAAGCACCTGGCTCTGCCTGTAGTCAGTGGTGTACCAAGCTGGGGATGGGGTGGGGAGGTAGGGTGGCCACGGTCCACCAGGTACATCTGTGGAGAATTTAAAAGCAACCACGAGGGACGCCTGGGTGGCTCAGTTGGTTAAGCGGCTGCCTTCGGCTCAGGTCATGATCCCAGCGTCCTGGGATCGAGTCCCACATCGGGCTCCTTGCTCAGCGGGGAGCCTGCTTCTCCCTCTGCCTCTGCCTACCACTCTGTCTGCCTGTGCTCATGCGCGCTCTCTCTCTCTCTCTCTCTAACAAATAAATAAATAAAATCTTTAAAAAAAAAAAAAAAGCAACCACGAAACCAAGATGGAATCTTTTTATTATCACCATATGCTAGTACTTCTGAACAGTGTGATAAAATGCTCCTTGAAAAAAGAAACCCAGATAAGGAACCCTCCAGTGCTAAAAATGTTCTCTAAGAAAATGTCTTAATACGATACTAATTCTCTGTTCACAGATGCTGAGAAACTCAATCTCAGACATGTTTAGGGTTCTCAGGCCTTGTGAGAGTGTGCGGAGGCTTCCTCCTGTGAGTGAGTGTCTCCCTCCCCCACTTCGGGAGTATTTACCTCCTATGAGTGGGCTGTTCCGACCCTGCTTTTCAACCATCCCTGGGGAGCGCTACCCACCCCAGGCCCCAGCTGCCTTCTATCTGGGCCAGTCCTCCACACTATCGGCTTGTTTTGCCGACTGACTGGCATCATTTCATTACTGTTCCTGAGGACTTGCCAGGTGCCCAGTGGTGCTCTAAGCAGTTTTCAAAGTTCAGTCTGTAGCTCTTTTTGTGCTGAACCGTAGATCTGAAGCTGGGTTTTCCTGGTATACTTCAAAGCTGTATATTCCAACAGATTGAATGCAGAAGGTGATGTGAGCCTCCTACTATCTTCTATGAATCCAAACTCTAAGGAGATTTGCAAAAATGTGAAACAGTTACCATTCTTCTCTATATTTTTGGGAAATATTTTTCCCAAACGTGTAATATTTATATATTTATAAAGACCTATCCATTTAGAGAGAGTGAGAGTTCGTGAGCGTGCGCGCAGGAGCCGGGGGAGAGGGAGAGAAGCAGTCTTCCTGCTGAGTGCAGAGCCCAGGGCGGAGCTCAATCCCACACGGACATCGTGAACTGAGCCGAAATCAAGAGCTAAGATGTTCAACTGAGCCACCCAGGCACCCAAAAAGCATAATGTTGATTTTTAAACGTTAAAGTACTTTTAAATTTCACACTTACAATACCGTAAACATCGACACATACAACCCACATTAGCAAAAGCTTTCTGAGGTCCTGGGACGGAGAGTTTGGGGCCCGCTCGTCTAACTGAACTTGACTGCAGCTCTAGAAGACCGCATCGCGGGTGCGGGGAGGAGGAGATCGCCACTGACCCCCAGCCTCCCGCTCAAGGCTCCAGGAAACCTACTAGTCCGGGGCCACGCTTCCACACCTGTGAAGTGCGGAGGACGATGCTTCCACCTCATGGGACTGCTGGAGTGGTTCTGCGCCAGGTAGCAAGCATGAGGTGATACTAATAACCCCGTGCGAGATGAGGCACATCCTACTCCTACAGAAAAGGAAGCGGGGGCTCAGGGACGCCAATGCCTTGAGGGGCTTCCACGACTGAGCGGTCCGAGGCTTGCGGACCACCGTAACCCCGGCCTGCCTGGACACCCCTTCCCCTACTTGCGGGGCCGCCCGGCTGCCCCCTTTCCTTCTCCCCGCCCGCCGGATCTCTATCTCCGCCACGCCAGTGCTGGGCGCCGACCAGCCGCCGGCTGCTCCCGCTTGCCTCACTTCCGGCGCCAGGACCGGAAACCTCCTTTCCGGTTCTCAAATCCGCGCTCCGGAAGTGAGTCACCGTGCCAGCACCCAAGATGGCCTCCTGATCATCCGCCGCAGCGATCAATGGAGGAGAAGCGGGCACAAACCCGGAAGTTGCCCGACTCAGCCATGGCAGCCGCCGGGGGCGTGGCTTCCGGCGGCCGGATCCTGGCAGTCGGGGCGACAGGGTCGAGCTGAGGCCGTGGCTGACAGGCGCTCCTCCCCCGACGGCGGTGGCTGGTGCCCAGGCGGACGGGCGGCCCTCACCTCGCGGCCGCGAGAGGCGCCAGGGCCGCACCGGGGGATGGACGAGGGAAAGATGGACGAGAATGAATGGGGGTACCACGGTGAGGGCAACAAGAGCCTGGTGGTGGCCCACGCGCAGGTGAGCGGCGGAAGGTCGGCGCAGTCCTGGGCCCTCACCCTGCCCCCGGGGAGTTCCGTGATCCCCCAGCAACACTCCCTCCAGGGTCTGTTCCACGACCCCATGGTGCCCCCTGCCGCGTCCCGGCTAGTTCCGAGTACCCCCAGCAAGACTCCCCCGCCCCAAGGGTCTGTTCTACGACCCGCTGGCACCCCTCTCCCGGCGGATCGGTTCTTCCGTACCCCCTCCCCCGCCCCGCGTAGTTTCGCATCCCCCGTATCCGCGTTCCCTCGGGTAAGTTCCGCGTCCCCCCAGTGTCACCTCTCCCCTCAAGTCGGTGCCACCCCTCGCCCAGTGTAACCCACGTCAGGGCTGCGTCCGCCCAGCACCCCCACCGCCACTGCGCCGCACGCGGTGCCATGTCCGATTGACCAGCCGCGATGGGGCGGAGGCTGCGCCGAGAGGCCGCCCGGGGGGTACCCGGGGTCCGAATGGGGGTCCGGGGAGTTGGAGGAAGCAGCGAAGTGCCAGGGGTGCTGGTATCTCTCGGCGCCAAGGGAGTGTATTCTCCAAGACCCACGGAATTGCTGTGCTCCTGCAGCTGTTGCTAATAATGATTTGCCCAGGTGTTCTTGTTCAGTCTTTTAGAATTTAAAGGGTTTCTTTTTCTTAATTCAGTGAGGGGCTGCAGTTTCAGAAAGTGCAATAAGGACTCGCAGGGGAGTGAATCCAGAAAGAGAAGCATGTGGATTCCTGTAAAGCCCCAAACCTCTGACGTTTTGCTGATACAACTAGGCTGGAATGTGGTGGGCAGAGGAGGAGCCCTGGGTGTCACCAAGGGGTTAAGAGCTGGGGAGTTGGAGTCACACAGCTGGGTGCCATCCCAGTTCTACCACTGCCTGGCCCAGGCGCACTTTCTGGATTCATAAAGTGGAACTAGGAACAAAGTGCCCATTGTGGACTTGCTAGAAGGTTAGGTGAGCAGGTGCTGGGCAAGTGAACACTGCCATCCCCTTTGGACTTCAGTGAGCGCCCTGACACGTGCCGCAGCTCCTACCGGGTGGCACCCTGCTCTGTGGTTTCTGCGCGGGCTGTGTGGGGTCAGTGGCAGGGGAAGCTGCAGTCACCCAGGTGGCCCCTGTGATCTGCCTTTGCATTTTGTTTCCCATTAGCGCAGTCAGGCAGCTGAAGAACTGCACGCAGGCTTCAGTCAGGATCTTCAGATGAATAATGGGCAACACTTAACCTAGAGCCCTTCTTTGCGCTGTCTTCTGGGCCCCGTGGTGTTTGAGGGTGGGGCGGGGCACGGGATATTCCAGCACGGGTCCCTTGGGGTGTTGGGTTACTGTTGTGACCCCTGAACCCTTTCACAGAAGAAATGCTCGTACTCAGTTCCGTAGTAGGCTGGGTAGCAGATCTTCATGTCACGTAAGGCTAAGGCTTCCTTTTGAGTGGGGGCTAATTACCGAGTTGCAAGGGTGTCAGATGGAAGAGCAAGGTACAGACTCAAAAGAACATGAGGCTGGAAGCTGGGAGGCCTCTGGGGTGGCCACCATCACCGTCCCTTCCTCCCCACCAGCCCAGCCCCTCCCCCACAGCTCAGCCCTTTCTCTTAGGGCTTGTGTTTCCTTTCCCTTTTCCATTCAGTCATCAGGCTACCCAGGACCTGTGCTCTTCATGCTTATTTTAAGTCGAAATTTGTTCTTCTGTGCTCATTCCAGCCTGGTTGGTGTTAGCTCCTTGTCGCAAGTGGTCTTGTGAGGAAACGTTCCCACCCAGTGAAGTTTCTGACTTTGCCTCTTGAACGTGGAGAGGCCTTCGTGCTTTGCCTGGGCCTTGAGGTGTGGAAAGGAGGGTAGAGCCCAGGAGGCAGCGTTTCAGGGCCCTGCTGTGCCCGAGGAGAGGGTGCGTGTGCCGGGGGGAGAGAACAAGTGCTCCTGCTCCCCAGACCCACCTCATTCAGTCCAGCGGGGAGGGCGGCTTCGCCAGTGTTCTTGTGGGTCAGGACACTGTCCCTTTTCAGCTCAGCTTTCAGAACTGAGTGTCCTTAAAAAGTGCCACAGCCATCTTTCCTCCTCTCCAGCATCATGATGTGGAGTGCCTTCAGGCAGCCAGTCCCGAGGCCCAGGGTCTGCACTGAAGGAACATGGGCTAGCAGGTTGGGAGGCTTTGAGAACTTGTAGACTGTGGGGCCTGTGCGGGCAATGTAAGACCCAAGGGTTGGTCAGTTCCTGACAGGCTGCTGTCCGCTGTCTGGTGGCTCCTCCATACCACTGCGGAGGCCCTGCCTTTGCCACCCTGGGCCTGGCACGGACCCTCTGTGCTGCACCGAGGCTGTGGCCTGCCCAGCACTGTATGCAGGGGGACTCTAGGAACCCGCCCCATGGAGGGGTCCTGGGCAAGGGCATCTCCTCCGTGGGAGTGCACTGTCCTCCACTCCTGTGGCCCAAGGACCCTGTGGCTCTTCTAGTGGCCTGTCCCACTTGGGCTCACGCTGAGCTGTGGTCAAACCCTTGGTTGTCCTCACGTGTGCTGCCATGTGGGCTTTTTCTCTCCTTCTCCATCTGCACTCGTCCTCCTCACCTTCTCGTCGGGTGGCTTTGGCCCTGCCCTGTCCTGGGAGGGTCGCGAGTCTGGCTTGTCACGCCATCTCTTAAGTGTCCCCAGTGGTGGGAGCAAGCGGCCCTCCATCCAGCGCCCCTCCATCCAGCGCCCCTCCCCTGGGGCTTGTCACATCAGCTCCAGGGATGCATTCCTCCCTGTCGACAAGTGAACACAAAATACCTGCCAACCAGAATCTTCTGCGAAATCGCAGGAGAAGCAGCTCGTTTCTGCCTTCCAGGTTCTACAGCCTTTCTAAGCTTCTGAGGGTGTGTGGGACCCTTTACCTCTGCGACTGTTCTGACGCCCTGGGTGTTTGTCTGGGTCCTGAAGATGCGAAGTTCAAGCAGTCAGGGCCCGTTTCACTCCTCTTTCCATCTTGGTTTCGGATTTCTGGTTTGTGGATCATATATGATGGAGATGCTGCAGACAGAGGAGCGTTCTGTTCGGGCTTTTTTTTGTTGTTTTTTGGTTTTGTTTTGTTTTTGAATATGGCATATTCCCAAGTCCTGGGCCACTCCCTTCTTTAATTTTCTGCTGAATCTAGTTCAGAGAGTCTTAACATTTTGTTGCTTCTAGTGTTTTTGTTCTTTTTAAACAAGTAGTTCATTCTGTTTGGAATTTTTCGTGGTGCTCGTCCAGGTCGACACAGCTGATGGGACTTCTTTCTCGGGGAGGCCTCACAAGAGAGTTCTGCATGTGACCCTGCCTGTAATCGTTCCCGGGATCACCTGTAGTCACATGCTAGGATTTGTGATTTCCAGCCCTAACCTAGGGGAGCTGAGCTCTGCCTGTCTGGGCCTGGTCTCCCGAGGTGGCTCAGTGGCGTCCCTGCCTACTGTGTGCTTCCTCCTCAGTCCGGACGGCACTTGCCCTGTCGACCAGGAAGGTCCACAGGGTTTCTGTGTGTCCTGGGGAAGGACCAGACGGCACCACGGGCTCCCCTACCTCACTGTGTGTGTATGTCTGGGTGGGTCTGGGGGCCCGGAAGGCTCCCCGCAGACCTGCTCTTGCTTCTCTAGGACACCCGCGCCATGCACTCCGTGCAGTTGGGGTCTGTCTTACAGGTCCTTCTCTTCTGGCTGTTGGATTTTCCGTCCTTTCAGGGACCACCCAAGTGCCCCTTCTGCCCCACCCCCCAGGTGTCTGTCCCCCAGATGTTGGCCGGGGTTACTCCTCCACTGTCTGCTGCCCCCCCCCCCCAACCCCCGGCCCCTGCTTGAATCCATGACCGCATTGGTCCTGTGGCTGCTGTGGGTGCAGGCCAGGCAGCCGGAGCTTGGGAAGGAAAGTGTCCTGCCTCCTGTAGGTCCCCTGCTGTCCCAGTGCGCCCCTCCTATCTGGCCTCCCTGCGGTGTCCTGCCTGCCCTCTGTGACATGGCTCGCCGCCGGCTTCTCTATGGGCCTGTCAACCCAGCGCCTGTCCTGGCCCTGGTCCCCTCTCCACATTGCCGGCTTGGGTTCTGTCACTGGCATTCTGACGGACTAGGCTGTGGCTTGGCCTCACGAGCAGCCAGCCCGGGCACTGGGACAGCACCCCGAGGGGTGAGCCTTTCTGTTGTGTTTCTCTCCCTTTCTCGTGGAAGTTGCTTGGTCCCCAGTGCCCTGTGGTCTTCCCGGTGTGTCCTGGCCCTGAGATGGTGCACCTGCTGGTGCCCGTGGGCGCGGGGCGGCCTCCCCCTCCACCCCCCATCTGTGCCGAATCAAGGTGCCTTGATTCCACCTGCGGGTTCCCTCCTTCGGGCTTCTCGTGGGCAACTGGCCCTCTTAGTATGTTGTTCTCTGTGGTCTTTCATTCTCCTGTGACGCTAATTACTGCTTGCTGTCTCCGCCCAGAAAATACAGAATATTGGAGGGAAGGTAGTGAAAAGCACCCAGTATTTTCCCACTGAGAAAATAATTTTTGTCACTGCTTTGGTGTACTTGCTTCCATTTTATGCTACTTTTTTTTAAAAGATCTTATTTATTTATTTGATAGAGCACAAGTAGGCATAGAGGTAGGCAGAGAGAAAGGAGGAAGCAGGCTGTCCACTGAGCAGAGAGCCCGATGGGGGGCTCGATCCCAGGACTCTGGGATCATGACCTGAGCCGAAGGCAGAGGCTTAACAGACTGAGCCACCCAGGTGCCCCTCATTTTATGCCTTTATTGGGTGCTCAGGAATCCTGTTTTTTTTTTTTTTTTTTTTTTTTTTTTTTTTTCCGCTTTTTCACTCAACCTCAAAGCATCAGCGTGTAGAAAATCCTTTGCCCTCGTGTTCAAGGCTGCAGAGCCCTTGGGCGGCCAGAGTCCCCACTCCACACGGTCAGACATTCACGTGGCTGCACAGTTAGGGCCGTGGCTTCTCAGGGGGTCACAGGTGTGGCTTCCAGGCCATTTGGCACGTGATGCCCCCCTCCCCAGCCTGAGACTTCTGTTCCTTTCGTAAGTGACAAGTTGTGACCTTCACTGTGGGCTTTGAGGTAGTTTAATGTGTGTGTGTGTCATACTTCCACTCACTGACTTTTTCTGCTTGTGAAAATCCCAGCTTCGTGTCCTCAAGGGCGTGAGCGCCTGCAGCGCTCTCCTGCATTAGGCTGCAGGGCATCCCCGAGACTGTCCCCTTCTCTCCACTTTCCTGGCGTTCTATGCTGGACAGATGTTAAGAAGTTGTCCCAGTTGTTGCTCCCTGGAGATGCTGTCACCGGTGTTGGATCCTTTCAGACTTTTCCATATAAACGGAGTATGCACATACTTTAAAACTTTTTATTTTATGAACTTTTAAAAATGAAGTGTAGCAAACCTACAGAAACGTGCCTGGATCGTAAGTGTGTATGTAGCTTGATTATCACTGAGTGCAGGGACGGGTGATCCCGTGACTCACAGTGCTGTGACCAGCCCCTTCTAGAACATTCCTCAGGGACAGTCCCACCCACCTGTGGGGTGGTCCCCAGGTCTTGCTCTTACCGGCTTTTGAACTTGACACGAATGGAGCTGTACCCATATGCACGTGTCCAGGTGTGTTTAAAGCCCCGTTTGTGCCCTTCCTCACTCACCAGTGCCTGATGACTGCAGCTCTGTATCTGTGAACCTCGGTCTGTGTCCTGCACTCTGAGGTGTGGATGGCATCCTGCTGTGTCCAGCCACCGCGCTGTTGGCCCCCAGGGGTTGTTTCCATTTTACTGGGAATTACGAACCACACTCCCGCCTGCAGTAGCTGCGGGCTCCTGGGTACCGTAGTTATTTCTGTGAGTTTGATTCCTGGGAACGAGCTGGCTGGGCCAGAGGTGTCTGGTTTTCCTGGTTGCCCTGGGACCCAGGCCTGCTCCCCCTCCCCACAGCCACTCCATGGTCCCCAGGCTTGGGGTGGGCACTGACTGGACTTTGCTTTATTTCCCAATAGCGTTGTGTCGTGTTGCGTTTCCTGAAGTTCCCTCCAAGCAGGAAGAAGGTAAGATTTGTGGGCTTGCCACCCTGTCATTAATTATATAAGAAAACTTTGTTTTTTTTTCCTTTGCAGAAATATTAGTGCTAATTATAGAAATTTAAATGTGACACAGCAGTGGGCACAGAAAGTGGGGTGTCCGTAATCCCTGTAGGGCCAGCGTTTTGATCTTCCTGGGTTACTTTAGGTCCCCTGGGAGGGTCTGCGGTTCTGAGTGAGGAGCAGGCAGGGAGCCCCGCTTGTGGCCAGGACATCCAGGACCAGGGCTCAGCTTTGCCACCCCGCTGGCTCGGTTTCCCCATCTATGGGATCATAGCTGTGACAGTGAGTGGGTGCTACTGGCGGAGGGTGGCACAAGTCCTAGCGGGCGGTGCTGGTGGGGCCCGGGGTTTCTGTTCACTGAGGCACCAGGCAGAGAGCACTGTGGACGTGCTCAGCGAGCTGCCTCCCAGTAGTGTCTGCATCCCTCCAGGTGGGAAGTGGCTGTGGTGTGTGTTTGGGGGTGATTAAAAAGAGAGGCAGGGGCCCTGGGTAGCTGGGGAGTGAGGGGTGGGTGGCAGTTGGGTCCCCAACGGGGTGCGGGAGAGATGAGTCCGCTGGGTTGGGGGGCCTTGCCCGGGGGGCAGGCGGCGTGAATGGCTTTGGAAATGAAGGGCCTTGCAGAAGGAGACGAGGGCCCCGAGGGAGAAAGCTGGGGGGCCTAGGGACGGTGTGGGACCGAGGAAGGTGGCCCCAGGCGGGAGAGGGTGTTTCCTGACTTAGCGGCCTCTGGAGGCGTGTGGGTGTTGTGTTCCTGTGGGATCAAGTGGATCCGAGTGGAGGCTAGAACCTTCTCCAGGCAGCTCACACCACCCCTTCCGCCGAGCAGTCTGCAGCACCTGGAAAGGCCACGCTCTCTGGATGCCTCCGTCAGTGTTTCTGCTCAGATTTACTGAGGTGGTGTCTGAGGCAATAGCTTGTCTGTATTTTACGAGTGGGACGATGTGCCACTGGCCGCGTGAGCGGTGGGGAGTTGCATGGGGTCATTCTGTCGACGGAAGAGCTTTCTGTCGGGAGCTCTGTGACCAGGCCGTGGGCGCCCCGGGAGCGCCCGGGTTTGCTGTGGGGCCTTGTTCCCACGCAGGCTGCGGTCTGCGCGCGCTTCGGGCCGTGGGCGGCAGCGCCATGCGCGACCTTCCGCGAGCCCACAGCCTGCTGTCCCCGCAGGTCCTGCCGTCCACCCTCGGCCTGCCGCCCTGGGCCAGAGGGAGGGACTCAGGGCTGATTTCCTTTCTCCCCCAGATCTCATAGCCTGTGGGTTAAGAGCCTCCGACTGGGAAGCAAATATTCTACATTTGGTTGCTGGGGATGCAAATCAGAATGCCTGGTGATTTGGGGCTGGGAGAGATTTTCAAAGGGGCATTGGTTAGGGGCCGTGTCCTTGTGGGAGGAGGGCAGGGGCGGCGGGACGGACATTCCCTCTGGCGGGCCTGGCGGTCTCCGTGGTGAGGCTCCCCTGCCCCCAAGGCCCGGGCCTCTGGTGCGTATGCGGCAGCGACATGCGGCCCCATGCGGTGCCAGCTGCCCCCTGGTCACTGAGGCCTCCCTATGCTTCTCTTTTACAGACCTCAGAAGAAATATTTCAGCACCTACAGAACATAGTGGACTTCAGCAAAAATGTCATGAAAGAGTTTTTGGGGGAGAACTATGTCCACTGTGGGGTGAGTGACTTTGATTTATGGAGTCTGAATTCACAGGCACCTTCCGTGTCAGTTACGCCAGGTCTCGGTGATCGTTTGGACCTTAGTGCTTCCTGACGACGCTTGTGTTCAGGTGCTGCTCTCCGGGGCCACACGGCGGTGCTGGGCGCTGGGCGGGTAGTCTGACGCCCGTCTTCCAGCCGAGAAACATGAGGCTCAGAGACCACCTGAGCCCCGCAGCTGCTAGGACCCCTGGCCCCCGCCACCCTGCTGTCCTGGGGGGCGCTCCAGCTTGGTGAGGTTCTTGGGGCGGATCTGGATGGCATCCCTGAGCCCTCTGCCACCGGGGGTCCATTGGGGCTGCGGACCCTCTTGCGGGGTGGGTCTGCTGTGGGGTTGGCAGGGCAGTGCCGGCTGCTGGCCGGGGACCTCAGCTGCTCCTGACGTGGGCTCACGAGGGGCTGCGAGTGTCCATGCGACCTGGCCCTGGCTGCCCCAGCTCGTGGTCTGAGAGATGACCTGTCCTGGAGTTGTGTCTGTCCTTTCCACAGCATCCTGCTGGTCTTGTGGGTCAGCCTGGGTGGTGTGGGGCTACACAGGGGTGGGGGTGCCCAGGGCTGTCCTGGTGAGGTCCCCAGCTGTCCCGCTGGGAGCCCATGTCTCTGACCAGCCTGGATGGTGCCTGAGCGAATGCAGCTATGCTGACTGCCAGCTCGCTCCTTGAGAGGGCATTTCTCTGCTTCGCAGTACGTGGGGGATGCTCTGCACCTTTCTCCCAGGAGAGCTCCAAAGGGCGGTGGGGAGCTCGGGGTCCCAGCCGGTGGGGTCCTGGCAGGAACAGCATCAGGATGTAGTCCCAGGGCCCATGGTACGCTCGGACCCCAGGTGGGGCTCTGTTTGTCTGCAGCGGATAGGGCTCTGGCGAATGAGGTGAGCTCACAAGCTCACATCCTGGGAATATCCACCCCTTTGACACATGTCCTCTGCAGGAAGACACTGCCAAAGTGCAACCCAACCTGCTTTTTCTTCCTTGTACGTGGCCCTGCACGGTTGAAGCGCAGGCAGATCACATCTCTGGTCTGCTCAAGGCCACGTTCGGGCAAAACCAGCCTGAGGGGACAGTGACTGCTGACGCCAGTTGGGGGCGTCGAGTCCTGTGGGGTGGGGTGGAGTCGAGTCCTGGCGAGAGCCTTTCCCTACCCCCTGTCCTAGCACAAGACAGACAGGCCCGTGCAGGAGCGTGAGGCTGGCCCGAGCCATAGGCACACCCACCGAGCCGGGTTTGGGACTGGCCTGGGCCTGTCCCTGGGGGAGCTGGAGGTTAGGAAACAAGGAAGAGGCTCTTTTCCTGGGCCTCCAGGTCTTGCATCTTCAGTACCATGAGGGGTTGAGGCACTGATGGAATGTGAACAGTGTTGCCTTGCTTTTGTGGACCCAGTTCTCCGGAGGTGAACGCCACTGGGGCAGCCTCGACTTCACGTTTGACCTTGATGTGATGGTGAGGGGATGCTTTTCTCCTGGGGGAGCTTCTGGAAGACTGGACGTGCTGCTCCCCTGCCAGACCCCCTCCCCCCGACCCAAGCTGGCCGCTCTTTGCCCTTCTCCGCACGCAGTTGCCCTGTCCCTTCGAGGGCAGCTGCCCCTCAGCAGAGACGCTGGTGTGGCTACCCTGTCCGTGTTACACTGCTGGGAGAGGACCTCTGTGGTCCTAACTAGTTCTTCCCGACCCGATACTCTGTGCAGGTGCTGGCCGCCTGTCTGTCAGGCAGGATGGCGTGGGTCACGCTGGTTCCGGAGTCGGAATCAAGGGTTGGTAAATGTAGCCTAGTGTTAAGGATGCCTAAAATAGAGCTCATCATAAAATTGGGAATTTTAGGTGGTTTAAAGAAATGTAGTTCTGCTTTTCCCCTTGGTGGCTGACCTGGGCCTGGCGGTCGCTGCGCTGAGAGCAGCCGATCCCCGGCTGGCTCTGGACGGTCCCGTCTGCTGCTCCGCGTGCTCCCATCGTGGCGGGGTTTCTTCCCGCACCGGCGGAGCCGGCCCTGTCGGTGTCAGATTGGGTGGGAGCCGGGGAGACCGACTAGGAGGCGCCCCTTTCCCAGCAGAGGCCCGCGCTCTGAGAGGGCCTGTTGCTCCGCACACAGACACCTTTGTGTCTGTTTGATCTGGTCGCATCCTCAGGACAGCAGAGCAGCTTGTATTCGTAAATCCACATGCTGAGTAATTTAACGTGGTAAAATACGCAGACTGTGAAGTCTGCTATTTCCCCGAGTGTTGGTGCGGCGTCAAGCCGGCTCCCGCGGCGTGCTGAGTGTTCCGTGCTTGTTCTTACAGGAAGTGGTTCAGCTGCCTTTAGATTTCGTGAAACGGCTTTGTCTAAAGATACAGTCTGAGAGACCAGGTAAGAGCTCCCGCTTGCACATTCTGTGGGTGATTTAAATATTCCATTTGGAAAATGTTTGATGCGTTACTCCTGTTAGGCTGATGGCATTTCCAGCAGTTCTGCTGCCAGAAACCTTATTCTCAGCCAGGAGTGCTCGGAGCGCATAAATACGACTCTGGTTGTCAGATGGCCATGTCCCTGCACAGAGCATCTGAGCCGTGAAACGCTTCTGGGACCGAAGGGGAGCGCGGCCTGAGGGCGGGCAGGGTGGCTGCAGGAGTCCTGAGGGAGGGGGTGGGGGGGGCCCAGGCGCCCTGAGTACTGTCTTCCAGGGGTGGGACCCACCTGCCTGCTCGTCCTCCTGCAGGCGGTGGACAGACGGGAATGGCAGTGGGTGACAGCTTCTCCCCATCGCCTCCGTGCTTTTCTGCACAGGCTTGGGGCAGCGTTGACACCAAGCACGTGAGAGCTTTTTGTTTTGGTCAGAGATCGAATGTGACGTCCGTGGCGTGGAGGGTGGCCGTGTCGCCTCTCGAAGCCTGGCCAGGCAGCTGGGGGGATGCGGGTGGTCGGTGTCCAGTCCTTCTGTGATTAGGAAATAGAAAGCAAGCAGGACAGTTGTGCCCCAGAGCCTCTGGTTTGGGGCGCTGTGCAAAGCCAGGCTCTGGTGCCCGAAGGAGGCCACCGACACGTCCCAGCCAGGACTGGGTCGCGGCTATTCCTTTCTGGACCAGGGGAGACTGATTCCTCCTCTAGCAACTCTGCATCATCATTTTGTTTTATGGTTACCAATTAAATGTATCCAATGTGACAGTCGCAAGAGCTGTCCCTCGTTGTAATAATGCCTCGTAATTGGCCTCGTTACGTGACTGGAGGAAGGCTGAATCCCCTTGCGGCCCAGAGACTGCATCCTGGGCGCTGTCGTGGGCCCAGCGTCGGGCGGGTGGTTCCGAGAAGCAGCAGTGTTGGAGGGCTCCGGAGGAACCGGTTGTGGAGGGGGCGGTGAGGCTGCTCCTTCCTCTCTCAGCTTCTGCACTAAGGGAGTCGCAGAGGCGGGGGTGGTCCCCAAGACCACCCCCTCCTTCTGGCAACGCTTACACAGTTGGGGGCGCCCACAATGACCTCGGGTCTGATGATTTGCTAGAAGGACCTGAACTCCCCGTTATCTTCATGACTAAGGCTTCTCACACTGAGGGCCGCAGATGACACCCAGACCAGGGGAGAGGCTCTGCGGTGCATCTGTGAGACCCTGCATGCGCTCCCGGGCGGCTTCTCCACTGGGCTTGTGCGTGCACTGCTCGCTTCTCCAAGCAGCAAGGTGTGACCGCACGGAGGGGGTTCCAGCCGGGGTCGAGGCTGGGGCGCACCCACACAGCGGGCCGCCCCTCTGAAGGGGGAGCCGGTTCTGCCGGGCCCGGACCCCTGCTGTGAATCACAGTGTTACACTCGCCTGACTGGGAGCCCCCAGATAAACACAGAGGCTCCTTAGGCGGGGTCCCCCTGGAGCCCGAGGCCATGGCCTCTCTTGGGCAGGGCTGAACCTTCCCGCACAGGAGTCTGCCATGTTGCCATTGGTCATCTCGTCTGTCCTGTGCTCGTCTCTCAGGTCTCTTCTTGGCTCTGTATTTCAGAATCTCGCTGTGACAAGGACCTGGACACTCTCAGTGGCTATGCCCTGTGCCTTCCAAACTTAGCCAGACTTCAGACCTACCGTTTTGCAGAGCACCGGCCAATTCTGTGTGTGGAGATCAAGGTGAGCTTGTGTCAAGGGGAAGGTGGTGCGGGGCAAGGGAACAAGGGTCCGGACTGTAAAGCTGCGAGTCTTCTGCCTGGAGTGAACTTTACAGCACAAGTTCTTGGGGTTCCTCACACTGGGCCTCACGGCCCCTTCCCAGCCCCCAGCTCCCACAGACTGGGCTTGCTTCCAGCTCCTTCTGTCACCTGCACCTTGGTGCTCTGCTTCCTCCCATTGGCCAGACCGTTAGATTTAGGCCCGTTCCTGGTGCTCTGATGTGGAGCTGGCCAGTGGCCACCGGCAGAAGCAAGTGTGTCAGGTTCTGCCTTCCCCGTTTTCCTGGGAGGGTACTGCTCCCTGGGCCCCTCCTCACCTCCTTCCAAGCTGTGCCCCTTGGCTGCTGGGTGACCCTACACCATACTCCAGGAGCGCTGTTCCTTTGGGGCCCATCTGATTGGTGGCTCTCCGCTCCTTTGCTTCCTACTCAGGAGAGACCTCCCCAGAGGCCCAGAAGCTGGTGTGACTCTCGGTGGACGAGGGCCAGGGCCTGGCTTTAGCTCTGCTGCCCACTGTGCCCATGTCCCCCTCGGGAAGTCTCCCAGAGGTCCCAGGCCAATGTTTGTCCCCTCCTCCAAAGTTCTGTGGCAGTGATTCCTGGGTCACTCCTGTGGCCCTGAGCACTCACACCCCCAGGGGCTCCGTGTGGACTGATGTCTTGCTTGCCGACCAGAGGGCGAGTGTCCTGTGTCTCAGATGACAGGCAGCATCCTCTTCAGAGCCCCAACACTGTGGTCTTAAAAGGCAGCAGATGGGGGCGCCTGGGTGGCTGAGTCGGTTAAGTGTCCAGCTCTTGATTTCCACTATGTCATGATCTTGGGGTCACAGGGTTGAGCCCTTTGTCGGGCACTGTGCTGACTGCGGAGCCTGCTTAAGATTTTCCCTCTGCCCCTGTCCCCGTTCCCTGGCCACGTGTGCACAGGCGCGCGCTCTCTCAAAAAAATAAATAAAAATAAATCAAAGACAGTAACAGAGCTGGGGCTGGGGCAGACCCACACTAGAGGCTTTCCCATCGCAGCCTGTCACGGAAGAAATGCGAAGCTGCTCTGTGTTGTGCTTTGTCTAGTCTGTGATGGAGGCCGGGCAGGGCGAGGACTGGGTGTGATGATGAGGGCGGGGTCCCTGCCCACCGGGGCTGTGGATACAGCAACTCTGTCCCGCGTCTCCTATATCCAGTCCATCATCGGGTCTCCTGGAAGGTGTGGGATCGGTCCCTAAGTGTTCTTTCCGTCCTCGTGTCTTGCAGCCCAAATGCGGGTTTATTCCTCTCTGCGGCGCCGTGACGCACGAGCTGAAGCACCGCGTGTGCCGCTACTGTATGCACCAGCACCTCAAGGTAAGGCGCCTCGGTGTGCGCACCCTGGGGGGCCCCGTGACCCCCGGAGCTGCGGCATCAGAGAGCAAGGCGGGGACACTTCTTATTGGCCTTCTCTTTCATAAGTTGTTCATGTTCGCCTTTTTTTTTTTTTTTTCCAAATTGAGATTAAGTTCACAAATCTTCAGTTCACCCGTTTAAAGTGTGTAATTCAGTGGATTTTAGTAAATTTGCATGATGGTGCTTCCATCATCACTTAGATTCCAGAATCACTTCGTCACCTCCCAGAGAACGCTGACCCCATCGCAGTCATTCTGCAGTACCCCCTCCAGCTTGCCCTTGTATATTGGCCTCTTCCGGACGTTTCCTGGAAATGGAATCGTGCATCCCATGGCCCTTTGTGACTGGCTTCTCCCCTGAGCAGCATGGTTTTGGGCTTTTAGCCCCACTGTAGCAGGCTTGAACGCTCTTGCCTGAATGGGACCATCTTGTCGATCGCTCCTCTCCTGGCACGTGGGTCATTTCTGCCTTTGGGCTGCTGTGACCGCGCATGTACATGTGCTTGTTTTTTTTTTTTTTTTTTAAAGATTTTATTTATTTATTTGACAGACAGAGATCACAAGTAGACAGAGAGGCAGGCAGAGAGAGAGAGGGAAGCAGGCTCCCCGCTGAGCAAAGAGCCCGATGCGGGACTCGATCCCAGGACCCTGAGATCATGACCTGAGCCGAAGGCAGCGGCTTAACCCACTGAGCCACCCAGGCGCCCCATGTGCTTGTTTGAGTCGCAGCTTTCCGTTCTCGCGGGCTGAGTCCTAGGAGTGGAATTGCTGGGTCTGTTTAATTTTTTGAGCAAATGTCGAGCTATTTCCCCAGCTCTTGCACCATTTTGTGTTCCCACCAGCGGTGTCTGACGGTCTGATCGCTCTACACCCTTGCCAGCCTTGCTGTTGTCCCTTGCTGTGTGTGATTGCCGGGGACCCTCGAGGTCACTGTGGTTTCCATCTGCGTTTCCCTAACGGTTTGTGACGCTGCAGACCTTGTCATGAGCTCATGGGCCATTTGTATGTTTTCTTTTGAGATATATTGGATCAAGTCCTTTGCCCATTTTTGAATTGGGTTTTTTTTGTTGTTGTTGAGTTTTAAGGGTTCTGTGTATATTTTGGATATAATCCTTGATCAGTTCTGTGATTAGCAAGTATCTTCTCCCATTCTGTCAGTTATCTTTTCACTCTGTTGATAGTGTCCTCTGAAGCACAAATGTTTTTAATTCTACTGAAGTTATAGTTCGTTTCTTCTTTTGTTGCCTGTGCTTTTGGTGCCATAGCTAAGAAATCATTGCCTCATCCAAGGTCATGAAGGTTTTCTCCTCTGGTTTTGATCCATTTTTGTTAATTTTTATATTTGAAGGGAGGTAGGGATCCAATTTCTTTTGTATGATTCCAGTTTTCCAGCACCATTTGTTAAAAAGACCGTCCTCTCTCTGTTGAAGGGTCTTCTTATCAGAGATCTTTTGGCTATAAGTTTGGTTACATCCTGGGCTCTCTGTTCTGGTCCATTGGCCTGTGTGTCTGTCCTTATGCCGGCGCGGCCCTTTACTTGATTCTGTAGCTTTGCTCTCAGTTTTGAAATCAGGAAGTTTGAGTCTTCTAGCTTTATTCTTCTTTTTTAAGATTGTTTTGGCTTTTTGGGACTCCTTATAGTTACATATGAATTTGAGGATTGGGTTTTTCATTTCTGCAAAAAAAAAAAAAAAATTGGTTTTTGACAGAAATTGCAGGAACGTGTGGATCACTTCGGGTGGTACTGCCATCCTAACAGTATTAGGACTTATAACCCATAAACACAGGCTGTCTGCCCACTTACTTAGGACTTTTATTTTATTTTTAAAATTTTTTAAAAGATTTTATATATTTGACAGAGAGAGATCACAAGTAGGCAGAGAGGCAGGCAGAGAGAGAGGGGGAAGCAGGCTCCCCGCTGAGCAGAGAGCACGATGCAGGGCTCCATCCCAGGACCCCAAGATCGTGACCTGAGATAAAGGCAGAGGCTTAACCCACTGAGCTACCCAGGTGCCCCACTTCCTTAGGACTTTTAAATGTCTTCTAGCAACGTTTTATAGCTTTGAGGGCACAAGTCTTTCACCACTTTGGTAATTGTAGATAATCTTTTAGGATATTGTAAATATGATTATAAACAGAATTACTTCTTTAATTTTCTTCTTAGACTATTTATTGCTGGTAGCATAGGAACACAACTAGGTTTTTTTTTGAAGATTTTATGCATTTATTTGAGAGAGAGAACGAGAGAGCGAGCACAAGCAAGGGGAGGGGTGGAGGGAGAAACTGACTCCCCACTGAGCATGGAGCCTGACCCCAGGGCTCGATCCCAGGACCCCGGGACCATGATCTGAGCCGAAGGCAGATGCTTCACTGACTGAGCCAGCCAGAAACCCTGAAACATAATTTTTGTGGGTTGATCTTGTACCCTGAAGCTTTGCTGAGTGGCTTTTCTTATAGATTCTTCGGAATTTTCTACGTATACATCATGCCATCTATGAACAGAGTTTTATTTCTCTTCTAATTTGGATGTCTTGAGCCTCTCAGTTTCGTCAGAGAAACCAGCTGGGGGTTTGGGGGTCCCCTGAATTGCAGATCCCTGTGGGAGGCATCACCACCTTGCCTGTATCCATGTTCTGTGCACACAGGATGTTTTTCCATTTACTTAGGGTTTTAATTTCATTCAGTGGTATTTTATAGTTTCCAGTGTGTTAGTCTTATACGTCTTTTGTTAAGTTTATCCTTAGGTAATTTATTATTTTGGAGGCTATTGTGAGTGGTTTTTTTTTTTTTTTTTCATTTCATTTTTCAGGTTATTGCAGAGAAATATAATTGATTTTGAAAATACATAGTGTTAATTGTGGTGAAAGACACATAACATAAAACTTATAACCATTAAGCTACATGGGCGTGCAGCCCTCGCCACCAGCCATCTCCAGTCTCATCATCCCACACTGCGACTCTGCTTCCTTTCCTCAGCCCCAGGCAAGCCCCATGTGTTTCTGCCTCCGTGGATTTCTCTACTGTCGCTGCTTCCCGTAAACGGAATTATCCAGGATTCGTCCTTTTGTGACTGACTCATTTTACTTGTTCTCAGGGTTCATCCACGTTGTGAAATATGTCGGAATTTCTTTCCTTTTTAAGACTGAATAATAGTCTGTTGAACATATATACATATACATTTTTAATCCATTTTATCCAGTGGTAGACGCCGTGTTGTTTCTATCTTTTGGCTTTTGTGACTAATGCTCCTGTGAACACGGGTGTGCAAACGCCTCTGAGTTTGCTTTCAGTTCTCATGACTGTTTACCCAGAAGTAGGATTGTTGGTCACACGGGGACCTTGTTTTCTGCTGTTTTCCACAGCACCTGTGCCATTTACATTCCCGCCAGGGCATCTCAAAGTCCCACTTTCCCCTCACTCTTACCAGCACTTGCTGGTTTGTTTCCTGATAGTAGCCACTCTAATGGGGGTGAGGTGACAAATGTAGTTGTTGTACAGTGATACCCGGTCACCCACATGAACCTGTTTATTTGCCTTTTTTTTTTTTGGTGGTGGTAGTTTTTTGGGATTTTCTGTACACATGATCACATCACTTGCAAATAGCGATAATTTTACTTTGTTCTTTCCAATCTGGGTGTCCTTTGTTTTTCTTCCCTAATTCATCTGGTTAGCATGCAGTATGATACCGTGTAGAGGAAGCAAGAGCGGACATCCTTATCATGTTCCTGATCTCAGGCAGAAGCTCTCAGTTTTTCATCACTGAGTGTAGTATGACCATGAGCTGGTCATAGATGCTGCTTTTGAGGTTTTTTTTTTTTTTTTTAAATCCTGAAAGAATGATAGATTTTGTCCTCCATCTATGGGATGATCAGGGGGTGCTTTCCTCTCCATCAGTGTGGTCTGTTACATTGATTTTTGTATGTTGAACCACCCTTGTATTTCTGGGGTAAATCCCACTTTATTATAGCTGTATAATCCCTTAAATGTGCTGCTAAATGTGATTTGTTAGTTTTTATTGAAGGTTTTTTCTTTTTTTTTTTTTTTAAAGATTTTATTTATTTGTCAGTGACAGAGGGAGAGCGAGCGAGCACAGGCAGACAGAGGCAGAGGGAGAAGCAGGCTCCCCGCTGAGCAAGGAGCCCGATGTGGGACTCGATCCCAGGATGCTGGGATCATGACCTTAGCCGAAGGCAGCCGCTTAACCAACTGAGCCACCCAGGCGTCCCTGAAGGTTTTTTCTTAAGAGATACTGGCCTGCTGTATTTTCTAGTGATGTTTTATCTGGTTTTGGTACCAGGGTGATAACTGGCTTCATAGAATGACTTAGGAAGTGTTCCCTTCTCTCTCTTCTACTCTAATTCTTTGGAAGAGTTTGACTATCAGTGTTGATTCTTCTTCAGTCATTTGGTAGAATTAATTAGTGAAGTCCTCTGGTCCTGGGGTTTCCTTTGTTGGAAGGTTTTTGCTTACTGATTCAGTCTTTTATTATTCTGTTCAGATTCTCTTATTTCTTCCTGACTCAGTTGTGGTAGTTGTGTGTTTCTAAGATTTTGTGCATTTCATCTAATTTGCTTGTTCATAATATTCCTCTAAAATTCTTTTTTATTTCTGCAAGGTTGGTAGTAACATCCTTTCTTTCATTTTTTTTTTAAAAGATTTTATTTATTTATTTGACAGAGATCACAAGTCGGCAGAGAGGCAGGCAGAGAGAGAGAGGAGGAAGCAGGCTCCCTGCTGAGCAGAGAGCCCGATTCGGGGCTCGATCCCAGGACCCTGAGATAATGACCTGAGCCGAAGGCAGAGGCTTTAACCCACTGGGCCACCCAGGTGCCCCTCATTTCTTTTTTTAATCATTTTTCTTGATCTAGCCAAAGGATTGTAATAATTGTTGATCTTTTCAAAAAAACAACTTATGGTTTTGTTCTTTTTCTTCATTTTTTCTCCCTGTTCTTCATTTCATCTGTCCTTGCACTAATCTTTACTATTTCCTTCCCTCTCTCTGCATTGGATTTAGGTTGGCCTAACTTTTCTAGTTTGTTAGTGTAGAAATGTAGATTATTGATTTGAGATCTTTTTCTTTTTTATATGCATGTTTATAATTATAAATTTCCATGTAATTCCTGCTCTCTCTGCAGGAGAGAGCATTGGTATGTTGCATTTTCATTCTGTCTCAATTTTCTGATTTCCCTGTGGATTTCTTCTTTGACTCATTGATGATTAGGAATGTGTTTAGATTTCTCATATTTGTGAGTTTCTTTCGCTCTCTTTTTTGCTACTGATTTCTAATTTAGTTGCACTGAGTTTGGAGAATATTTGCATGACTTCATGCCTCCTGGAGAATGTTCGTGTTCGCTTGATCAGAAAGTGTGTTCTGCTGTTGCTGGGTAGAGTGTCCTATGGATGTTTGTTAGGTCTGGTTGGTTTAGAGTGTGGTTCAAGTCATCTGTTTTATTGTTGATTTTTTCTACTCAATCAGTAATTTAACATCTTAAGCTAAACAGTCTAGCTCAGTTAATACCAACTTAATTTCACTGTTGTACAAAAACTCTGCTTCTTGTAGCTTTGTTGCCTTCTCCCTCACAAATTAATCTTTATATATAGTTATGCTTGTCAGTACGGATTCCTGGCAATTGCCGTGTGCCATACGAGGGATATTCTATCTTTAAAGGGGATAGGATAAAAAACTTATAAACAGAATATATTTATATTGTCTTTTATGTTTATCTAGCTGTGTAGTTCCTTTACTGCTGTATTGTTTCTTCACATGGATTCAGGTTACTGTCTAATGCCCTTTCGTGTCATCCTCAAGGTTTCCCGTACTATTTCCTGAAGGGCAGGTTAGCTAACAACAAATATTTTTTTAGTTGTTTATCTGGCAGTGTCTTAATCACTCCTTCATCTTATTTTATTTATTTATTTTTTAAAAATTGTATTTATTTATTTGACAGAGAGAGTGAGAGAGCACAAACAGGGCAGAGCAGCAGAGGGAGAGAAGAAGCAGACTTCCCACTGAGCAGGGAGCCCGATGCAGGGCTCGATCCCAGGACCCTAGGATCATGATCCGAGCCGAAGGCAGAGGCTTTAACCCACTGAGCCACCCAGGTGCCCCCACTCCTTCATTTTAAAGGATAGTTTTATAGATGACGAACTCTTGGTTGACAGTTTTCAGCACTGAGATTTTCCTGAATGCCTGTGACTAGTAAGTCTCTGCTGAGGGGCTCTGTGTGCATATGGGGCCCACCCTCAGCACTTGGCATGGCGGGTGCGGCTTTACTTAGCCTTCACTTCCTCAGAACCTCAGATCAGCAGAAGGTGAGGGTGTTTTAAGGTCTTTCCAGAGCCTGTGCATGGCCTTCTAGATGGCCAAGTTGTGCTGGAGGTTTCCAAAGCCTCTGTATATCTCATTCCTCAGCTTTTTCTTTTTTCAGCTTTAGGTTAGTCTAATTGTTTGCCGTAACTTTTTACCACATTGTTAACCCACTGTCTTAGGTAGCCATGAAGTTAAACAATTGCCTCTGACCCTTTTCACAAACGCTTCTTGGGAAAATGCCCCTTTTGCACTTGGTGAACTGCATCAGGTAACAAAGATGGGAAATCAAGAGATAGTTGACATAATGACCATTCTTTGGCAATGAGGGTTTGGAGAAACTCGTGCCTGGTTCAGCCCCCTCTGGTGGCTGGCAGGCTCCGTTTTCACCAGGAGTGGGGGTGTTGATTTTTAAGGTTTCCTTGGAGCTAGAGAGAAGGGTGGGAAGAGAGCATTAAAAATGCCACAAAGCTCACTGTTCCTAGATTTGGCCATTTTTCTTGAGTAAATGCTCCCAGATTGTTGCAAGCCTTTGGTTAATTTTCAGAATTCTGAAATTTTGATTCTGGCAGTTTTTGCCAGTTTTCTCATTGCCCTCACGGAGGAAAGAATTTCCAGAGGTATTTATTCCATAATTCTTGCTAATGCGCTCCATCTTTGTGGTGTTTTTGTTGTTGTTGTTGTTGTTGTTTTAAAGCTTTTATTTATTTGGCAGAGAGAGATCACAGGTAGGCAGAGAGGCAGACAGAGAGAGAGAGGGGGGAAGCAGGCTCCCTGCTGAGCAGAGAGCCCGATTCGGGGCTCAGTCCCAGGACCCTGAGATAATGACCTGAGCTGAAGGCAGAGGCTTAACCCACTGAGCCACCCAGGTGCTCCCATCTTTGTGGTTTTAAAACTTTCCAGGCTCTTTGGGAAAAGATGGTATGTCAGCCATTCCCTTTAGGAGATGGTCTTCATTGTCACCATTCAGTTGATGGCTATTTTAAGACTGGTTTTTACTGTGAAGCAATACCTGAGCATTTAACTGATAAAATGTGGGATTTCCCAGAGGTAACCCGTGTTGTCAGTTGGTACATCCTTCCAGACTTCTCTTGGTGCCAACACAAATAATACATGTTATCCAGGTGGAAATGAGATGATGCCTTTCCCACATGTGTTCTGGCGCGTGCTTACCTGTACATGTACACATGTACTTCTATAAAGCAAATATGGGACCACGCCATATATCGTCTTTTTGTTAATTGCTCTTTTCACTTAACTAACCCTTGAGGATTGATTATTGTGTATCCTTCAAGGCTTTTTCAATGTGTATTTGGATATATGCACCTATGGAGGCCCACCTTTTTTTTTTTTTTTTTAAGCAAAGTAACATCATTTTCATTTATGCAGATTGCCTTTTTCCTTGAATAAATGTTGGTGATTTTTCGTTTTTGCCTCTTTCTGTAAGTAGCTGAATATCGTTCATTCATTCCATCATGAGCATGCAGACTTCTACTTCCTGGCCCATGAGAGCAGATGCCTGCGAAGTTGTTTCCAGGCCTCACTAGTACAGTCAGACTGCAGTGAACGTCCTTGATCTCATGACTCCTCATAGGTTTGCCAAGTCAGGGGATGCCCACATTGACATTTGATGGAGGGGCACCTGGGTGGCTCAGTCGTTAAGCATCTGCCTTTGGCTCAGGTCATGATCCTAGCGTCCTGGGGTCGAGCCCCACCTCGGGCTCTCTGCTCGGCGGGAAGCCTGCTTCTACCTCTCTTACTCCCCCTGTTTGTGTTCCCCCCTCTGTCAAATAAAGAAATAAAAAGTCTTAAAGAAAAAGAAAAAGAAATTTTGATGGAAACTAGCAAGTTGAATTTCGGAAGGTTGTGCCGATTTATCATCTCCCCTCAAACATGAAATTATGAGCCACACCCTCCTCTTCCTGAATATTACAGTTATAAAGATTTGTCCATCTGATGACCAGAATGTGGCTTTGTCGTTTTGTGAGACCATGTGCTGCCACTGCCCCTGCTCATGGGGAGGGCTGGGCCGGCAGCCACCTGAGGCTCGGTGGGGGGACTGAGGGTCCCTGGGGTGGCAGTCAAGCCCCGGCCGTGGCTAGTGACGATGTGCCCCTGGAGGTGCCGGCCTCCACGGGGACCTTCTGCGCCCTTGTCCTCTCACAGAGCGTGGGCCCTGTGCTGCCCCAGCCGGTCATTTATGGTGCTTGTGCTTTCTTAACAGGTGGCAACCGGGAAGTGGAAGCAGATAAGCAAATACTGTCCCCTCGACCTCTACTCAGGGTAAGAGAGCACTTCTCCTTTGTCCTCAGGGCCTTTCGTGGGGGTGGAGGTGCGGGGGAGGGGGGCCACTAACCGGCAGGCAGCCAGGGTCCTAGGCAGAACACAGGGTTCTTGCCTGGGGTCGGCTCAGCTGTGGGAGGCAGTGGCTGGGGAGCAGAGGGGGTTGGGCAGTGATGGGGGGCCTCCCTGAGAAAGGCTGGGGGCATGTGGCTCCTTAGCCCCCAGAGCCTGAATGAAGCCTCCAAGCAGCCCACATAAGCACGTCCCCTGCGTCTGGTCCCCTGAGCCTGGTCCCCTGAGCCACAGGCAGGTGAAAGCAAAGGCTTCTTGTAATTCTATCCATAGTGTCTTTCTTTTTAGAAATAAGCAGAGAATGCACTTTGCCTTGAAGAGCCTGTTACAGGAAGCTCAGAACAACTTAAAGATATTTAAGGTGAGCGTGGCCTCTCTTCCGTGGCGTTTCAGCAGAAGGCAGTGGGTGTCCACACTGGGTTGGGCCAACTGGTGGCACTTTAGTCCTGGTAGATGTGGGCATCTGGGCTGGGGCTGCCTTGGTGCAAAGTGCTTTGTTCCTCTCCAAGTCTCGTCCTACAGGCGTGGCATCCTGTGACCCCTAGAGTGTGGGACGTTAGCTCCTGGGCCACCAGGCGGCTTTGGCTCCCTGGATGCACACAGCCCAGCTCTGGTCCCGGGACAGGACGGCCCTGAGTCCATCAGGCTGTGTCCCAGGGGTCCCTCTGTGCACCTCTGAGAGGGCGGCCACACCTGGGCCTTGGTTTGCGGGTGATTTAGGGAACGTGTAATTCCCTGATCTTGTCAGTGAGTGAAATCTCAGCGGCTCTGGGGCTCCTGGCCACGTGCGGACAGGCTCTTGCACAAGGAGTGGTCGCCCTCCGGCTCCTTCTCTGCCATCTATGGGCTCCCTGACCCGACTCCCTGAGACCCTGTGGTCGGCTGCAGGCAGGGGCAGGGTCTCCGTGGAGGGGGTGCAGGGGGCAGGGCAGGCCCAGAGCTGGAGGAGGGTTCAGTGTGGTCTGCGTTGGAAATGTGTCCGCTCGGGGCCTCCGGCCATTTCCTTTTCTTCTCTGCATGGACACTGCCCCTTGCCCCGGCTGTGTCCCCAGTAAGCGGTTCGTGTGGCTCTGTGGCCCAGTCTGGGCTCACGTGCACTGTGTCTGTGTGGAGAAGGGGGGCTTTTCTGTCCGGACAACCTTGCGCCTTCTGTGTCCTACTCCTGGTGGACGGCGCTGCTCTGCCCACGGAGGCCCCTCAGACCAAGCCGGGATATGTGGGCAGGGAGGCTCTTCTTGACTTGGTTTCCCCGATCTGGCTCAGAAGTCTGGTTGGAGTGAATGGGCTTGAGCCCGTCTGCCTACCCCTTCCCAGAGCTAGAGGAAGAGCCTCTTTCATGGCAGTTTTTATTTTTAATTGTTACAAAGATGGAAGAGATTTTCCATTTCCATCCCAAAGATGAATTCTCTTTCCTCTGGGGATTGATTTGGAACCCTTAGTAGGGTGGGTGGTTTTCCTGGCGGATCCTTTGCTGACCGGGCCTGCCCTGGGGCCGGGATTGAGAGAAGTGACACGGATGGCTTTTCAGAACACTCGCTGGAGTGACAGTGCGCATTCTGGACGTGCCGTCGTTGCTCTGGAGCCAGGCTTTGGTTTTCAAGGTCAGGTGTGGGCTGTTTCCTGGCTTCGGCCAGTACTGGGAGCTTCTTCCCTGTGTGCCCGAGGGCTCTGCACGGACCCCAAAGCTGTGGCCCTGTCTACCCAACCTGGATGCTTGTGAGACGCAGGGGACATGGCGCCTTGTCATGGAGCCAGGGACGCTGGCACTCCACTGATGTCACAGTCATCTGTCCTTGCATGGAGTTTGGACCATGGGGAGAAGAGGGTTCTGCTCTCTCAGCAGCTCCCAGGCTTGGAGGGGGAACCTTCATGGGCCATGGCTCTTGCACCAGACCACGGTCCCAGCCCCGGCCCCTCTCTTGGTGGCAGCCCCCAGTGCCCGGTTTCGCTCAACACTTCGCCTTGGTTTCCTTCCCTACCAGGAGCTCCTGCGGGCCCTTTGCCTGGCACGCCTTCTTCCTGCTGTTAGACCCATCTCGGGGTCAGTTTTCTCGGGATGGCTTCCCTGGCTCCCGTGGCCAGCAGTGACCTCAGTTGTGTGCCTCCTGCTCCGACATGTGACAGGAGACCCCCCGGGAGGCATCATGCACACCCCTGCATCCCAGGGCCCGGATGAGGGACGAATGCCCAGTCCACACGTCATGGACTGAATTGATGCCCATGTGCCACCTGGGGACAGGGCAGTGACTGTCCTCCTCTGTGCTCCACCGGCCCTCACGGTTTCTGTGGTCTGGAATTGAGCAGCTTAGTTGGCGCTGCCTCTGGGTGCCCCTTGAGGCCGTGTCCTCTCTGACGGTTTGGCTAGGGCCTGAGGCTGGGCTCCCAGGATGGTGTCCTTAATGGTGTGGGCAGGATGCCTTGGTTCCTGGCTTGGGCAGGGGGTAGCGGTGGGTGCCCTGGGGGCTGCTCAGCGAGGCATTGTGACTTGAGAAGAGCGGCTTGAGAGGGAGGCCGTAGCGTCTTTTATAACATGGGCTTGCCAGGACTGGGCTGTTGCTCCCACTCCACTGTGGGGAGAGGGCTACACGGTGTGAGTGCTGGGACCACTGGGGACTGGCTGGAGGCTGCTAACCACACCATTCCTCAGATGAGGGAATCAGAGGACAAGGAATTGGTCACTTTGCCATGGTTGGCTGCTGTTCAGGCGTGTGGGGAGTGGGGTCTCTCAGGGGTCACAGGGTCAGCGCACTGGGCAGCCCTGCTCGCAGCTCTGGGAATGCTGGTGGCATGGAAGTGTCTTTGACAGACTTGGTTTTGAAAGGCAGGATGGCCTTGGGGACGATATGGTCCATGCTGGTGATGCGGGCCTCGCCCGCCCTGGCAGGAAGTGTGGCCCAGCCCGTCGGGGAGGACAGAAGTCCTCAAGGTGCGGCTGGCCAACGGACACCCACACTGACCAAGAAGTTTGCCTGCTCGGGGTCAGACTGACACTGTGTGTTCTCAGGAGCACGGGTGTCCCGTGGCTTCTCGGGTAACAGGCTGGGGGGTCTTTGGGGCTCTGGGCTGTGTTTGCCTGCGGCCCGGTGTGGTGCATGTTCTCCTGAGGCTTCGTATTTAAGGCCGGGCCCAGTCTTTGCTTTCCGAGAACATTCGTTCTGTTCCACGTCCTAGTGGGATTTGCGTCTTGGCCAGCGACCCGGCGTGTGACGGTGGGTTCCCCCAGAGGGGCCGTGGTGTGCAGGGCCCCAGACGGCGTGGATGTGGGGTGTTGGGTCCCTGCGGGCACAGACAAAGGCGTCCTGCCCACCGCCCCCTGTGGAGCTGACGTCTCCCCGTCTGTCCCCCGCCCGCAGAACGGGGAGCTGATCTACGGCTGCGCGGACGCCCGCAGCCCCGTGGCGGACTGGAACGAGCTCGCGCACCACCTGAAGCCCTTCTTCTTCCCTTCCAACGGCCTGGCCGGCGGGCCCCACTGCACCAGGGCTGTGATCCGGGAGCTGGTGCGGGTCATCACGCGGGTGCTGCTGAGCGGCTCGGACAAGGGCCGGGCGGGTGCCCTGAGGCGGGGGCCTGCGCCACGGGGCCCTCGTGTCTGTGAAGCCAGCCCCTTCGGCAGGAGCCTGCGCCGCCAAGGTAGGCCACGCCGGGCACGGGGGCGGGCAGAGGGGGGCGGGAATGCCAGGGGCCTGCCTGGCCTCACGGAGCTCTTGCGGGAGCAGCCTGGGGCTCTCCCTGCCTCGCAGCCCTGCCGGCGAGACTCCCGGCCTCATCCTTTATCCGGGCTGTAGGGTTTTTCCTAAACCGCCGGCTCTGTGCGTCCTCTGTAGCTGGCTGAGCAGTTTCCCTGCGACCCCGGCTCGTCGGCACGCCCAGCCCGTGGGGCAGGTTTTCCCCGGCGGGTGGAGAGCTGGGGCTCGGAGGGCCCGAGTCCCACAGCTCCGGGCCCTTTGGGCTGGGGTGGCCCCTGCACCTCCCACTTGCCAGTGGGCTGGCTGTGACTCCGTGGGCGTCCCGGCCTCGTGGCAGCCCAGCGGCGGTGGGTTTGGGTTTTGCCCTGCACGTTCCCAGCCTCCTCGTTTGTCCCCTGGCCGTCTGCTGGCGGGCTCCACGCCATGCACAGACCTGTGCCATGTGGCGCTGTCGCCGGGAGCTTCCTTCAGGGGCTGACAAGGAAGACTCGGATCATTTGCGCTTTGAGCTGAAGGCCCTGTGGTCCCTTGTGGCTGCTGCAGGGGTGGTGCCGGGGGACCACGGCCCTGTGGCTTCTCATGCTGCCGTGTGTGCCGGGCAGCTCCCTGGGCACAGCCTGTCCCATGGACTGCCCCTCGTGCCAGATTTTTCTTAGCACAAATGAATTTTGTGGCTTTCTTCTTCTTTTGTTTTTTTTTTAAAGATTTTATTTATTTGAGATAGACAGGGATCACAAGTAGGCAGAGAGGCAGGCAGAGAGAGAGGGGAAAGCAGGCTCCCTGCTGAACAGAAAGCCTCATGCGGGGCTCGATCCCAGGACCCTGAGACCATGACCTGAGCTGAAGGCAGAGGCTTTAACCCACTGAGCCACCGAGATTTTATTTATTTGAGAGAAAGTGTGCGCACATGAGCAGGGGGAGGAGCAGAGGCAGAGGGAGAGGGAGAAGCAGGCTCCCCGAGCAGAGAGCCTGATGTGGGACTTAATCCCAGAACCCTGGGATCATGACCTGAGCCGAACAAAGGCAGACGCTTAACTGAATGAGCCACTCAGGTGCCCCTTGTGACTTTCTTAAAAAAGCGATACTCGATCATTTAATTGTGGTAGAATTATGCCCGTTATTGGAGCTCCGAAGTAGATGACACGATGTGTCTGGGAGGACACCAATAGATGCTGAGGCGCCCCTGGCTCCTGGGACTTTTCTTCAGGGCTTCCCTGGACACAGAGGCTGACACAAGCATGACCCACGGGACGTGCAGTCCAGGATGACAAATCACGCTCTACACGCTTTGTAATCTCGTATTTTTGCCTAATGAGCAAATGTGTGTCTGCAGTTGTATTTTTTTTAATTTTTATTGACCAGGAGGTAGGTATCTCACTGTCAGCATGGCCTGTAATTTCAGCAAATGCCCCCAGCTGGTTTCTGTGTTTTCACCGTGTGTCCTGTGGCTGAGCGTGTCCAGCCTGCAGTCGGGGGGTCAGAGGTCAGAGTGTCTGTACTGTACTTGGCTGCCCCCTTCACGGGGGAGACATGGGCCGGGACCCTGTCTCCCCAGCCCACGTGGCACGTGGTGCACATCCGGGACCTGTGTGTGACGCTTGCAGCTGAAACGGACTTGGTGCCATGCTGACCCTGTGATGACGGCTCCATGCTGTGGGTTTATCAGCAGCGGCTATGACTGCCACCCCGTGTGGCCACCCACCTGTCAGCATGGGCTGTGGCTCTGGGCTCTGCAGACACGGTCTCACAGATTTGGGGACGTCAGTGTGGGCATTTTAAATTTTTGTGCCTGGCTAATCCAGACTGAGAGCTGTGTCTGCACTGAAGCCTGGGCTGCTGTGATGAGCTGAAAGCCTTCAAGAGGGAGCAGCACAGAGTGACACACAGGTCCCCTGCCTGTCTCTGCGCCTGGCCCTGTGCCCCAGCAGCTCCGTGAGGCAGGGTGTGGCCCGTGCCCAGGCTCTCTTCAGTCCTTGACAGTAAACCTCTTGTTTTCCTGATGTTCTTGGTAGGAAAAAACAGCCCGGAGTGCTCGGGGTTACCGAAGGGCTGTCTTCTGTACAAAACCCTCCAGGTGCAGATGTTGGACCTGCTGGACATCGAAGGCCTCTACCCTTTGTACCGGCGGGTCGAACGGTACCTGGAGGAGTTTCCTGAGGAGAGGTGAGGCCCAGGCCCTCGGCACCCCTGCTCTTGCTAGGCTGAGTGGGCCCTGAGCATTCCTGAGGGCAAGACAGGGATGGGGAAGGGGCCACCCCAGCAGGAGGACCACCAGTCCAGCCGCCGCGGGCCTGCGGTCCCCTGTCGCGGGCCTGCGGTCCCCTGTCGCGGGCCTGCAGTCCCCTGTCCTGTGTCAGCTGAGCCTGCAGGGGGCAGTGCTGCTCCACCGCCGGCCAGACTTGTGGCCAGGTTGACCCGGAGCCATTCCCCCCCACCCCCACCCCCTCGCCCTGGTCTAAAATTGCTGCTTCAGAACGAAGCTTGGCGTTAGGAAGAGGTGGACCTTTGAGATATTTAAGGCGGATGAGTGAGTGTTAAATTGTTACTCGAGAAACCGTTTCCAGGCAGCTTTGCCATCCTTTTTTGTGTTTTCACTTTCAGAAAAACGTTGCAAATAGATGGGCCTTATGATGAAGCATTTTATCAGAAGCTGCTTGATCTTTCCACTGAGGACGATGGGACAGTGGCCTTTGCTCTGACGAAGGTGGGCAGACCTTTCTGGAAACACTTTGCGCTCTCTAGGCTCTTAACAGTAACTTAGGGCTTTCCTAAGACATGTCGTTTCTCATTACCTGCCCCGGGGGCTTAAAGCAGAAAAACTGAGGAGTTAAAAAAAAACATGGCTGTTTCCCTCAGGTGACCCACACAGGTGGTGACCCAGAACCTTAGCTCTCAGGGAGATCTCCCTTCCTCCCGAAGGCTCTGGCCCACCTGGACCCAGCCCTCTCCCACCTTGTGTGGGGGGCCAAGACCCAGGGCCGCGGCTCTGCACTTCCCTCTCAGCAGCCTTCCCTCCCCCTGCGGCCCTCGCAGGGGGCCCGATGCCACCCGTGTCCATGCGTGGGAGGCTCCCCCAGCCCTAGTCCTGCTCTGTGGGGAGTCAGAGACTCACTGGACATGGATAGCAAGAAAACAGCGTCTTTATTTTCAGTAATCTCTGAAATGCAGCATTTCCTCCATTGTGAATGTGGCGACAACCACCTTTGGGTCAGCAGGACCCCCGACTTCGCCGCTGAGGGAAGCAGACCTATTCATTTCTCACAGTAGTGGCTACGCACATCTTGCACTACCTTTGGTCATCACTCCTGAGGTTTTGTGGTGTGGGACTGTGTCACATACTGTTTTAAAAAAATATTCTGGTATTTGATATAGTCATTTTGCTGTTTATCTTCTGCATTTAAAAATCTCATTCTGAGAGAGATCCAGAGGCTTCACTGGGCTGTCAGTTTTGCTGAACACCAGTGCGGTCAGGGAGCCTCTAGCGGGAGTGAGGGGCAGAGGGATGTTCAGTCTTTCATCATTATGTATGATGCTAGCTCTGGGTTTTTCATAGATACCCTTTACCAGGTTGAAGACGGTTGCATCTTTTCCTAATTTGTTGAGTGTTTTTATCAAGAAGGGATGTTGGAGTTTATCAAATGTTTTCTGCTGCAATTGAGATGCTCATGTTTGGGGTTTTTAAAATTTTATTTTGTAGGTATGGAATATCACATTCATTTGTTTTTGGATGTTAAAACCAACCTCAGATTCCTGGTATAAATTGTACTTGGTCATGGCATATGATCCTTCGTACATGTTGCTAGATTCAGTTTGCTGTGATATTGTTGAGGATTATTGTGTTCATATTCAAAAGATACTGGTCTCTAGTTTTGCATTTTTTATGATGTCTTTTCTGATTTTGGTATCAGGTAATACTGGCATTATCAAGTGGCTGGGAATGTTCCAGCCTTATATTTCTTGGAGGGTTTTGAGAAGAATTGATATTATTTTTTATATTTGATACATTTCAGTAGTGAAGCCATCTGCGCCTTTTCTTTGTCGTGGTTAGTGTTTTGATGCCCAGTTCAGTTTCTTTATTTGTTACAGGTCTGATGATACTGTCTGTTTCTTCTTGAGTCAGTTTTGATAGTTTGTGTCTTTTTAGGAGTTTGTCTATTTCATCTAAGTTGTCTAATTTATTGGCCTACAGTTGTTTATAGTTTTCCTCTTCTTCAAGTAAACTCTTTAGAATTAGTAACTGAAAGTGAAAGTCTTATGGAAAATTCTACATCCTATTTATCAGGATATGTTTATATTTCCCCACACTATTGAAAGGTGATCTTTTCTGTGCACAAATCAGGGGTTCAGTGTTTCTCTCCTAGCATTAGACCATTCAGTGTAACATCATCTGACTGGATGTGGCTGCTGAGAGGTCTTCTCTCAGTCTAAGTGCCCTTTCTCAGGAGGAGAGTTTTTCCATGCCTGCTTTTTAAAGAGCTCCTTTCTCTGTTGTTATTGGGCATTGTGATTAGGTGTGTACTTTCTATTTATTTATCCAGTTTCATGTACATGTGCCATGCTTCCTCTATTGGTGGATTTATCTCTTCCATTAGTTCTGGAAAATTCTCAGCCATTTTTTCTTCACATATTTTCTTTCCATTACCCTGTTCTCTTCTTCTGAGACTCTAATTAGATATAGATCAAACCTCTTTTTATCTTCCATATGTCATAACTGTACTTCTCTATTTTTTTTTTATCTCTTTGTACTACATTCTGGGTGTTTCTTCACTTCTCCCTTCAATTCACAGATTCTTTCTTTACCTGTGTCTAATCTGCTAATTTATTTGTTCATTGAGTTTTCTGTTTCAGTAGTATATTTTTTTATTTCTCAAAGTTCTGTTTGGTTCATTTCCACATCTACTTGGTACTTTTGATAGTTCCTTGTTGTTGGCCCAATTTTAAATGTCATCTTTTCTTCTTTAAACAATTAGTGAAGTTATTTTATATTCTTAATCTGATATCAGATACATAATAACACCTTAGAGGTAAAAAAAATTCCTTGTTAATTTGGGTGATTCATCAGTGCTGTGTTGTCTGCTTACATTTTTAACAGTTGATTTTGAGCTCGTATGTTTGCTCTTTAGTCTGTGGGAATCCTGGGGACCTAAATGGGGGATGCCTTCCTCCAGAGAAGATTCTTGGCTTAAGGGAGAAATCTCAGTTTGGACCCATGTACTCTGTGGCTTATTCCTGGAAACAGTGCTTCCACTGATAGCTGCCTGTAGAACAGCTCAGCCTTCTCATTTGCTTCTTGCTTAAAAACCTAGTTTTGGCTCTTTTAGGGTGACTGCTGAGAAGAGGGGATTGAGTTAGTGTTTCTCTTACCTCCTTCAAGCCCCACAGTGCACTGAAAGGTATGTTAACAGGGATTTAGTTGTTTTGTAGTAGGGCCCTTGGAAGTCCTCCATACCCCCTGAAAGTGTCATTCTCTTTAGTATGGGCATATCATGGTCATTTATTTGGGTTTTGTTTTTAATTTGTTACTGTTAAAAATAATGTTGACAATTTTGTTCTCCAATTCTAGTGCACCTAGGCATGTCTGAAGGTAGATTACTGGAAGTGAAATTGCTGAATTGACTGATAGATTCTCAGTTTTGCCCTTTCAAAAAGATTTTGCCAATTTACGTTCCTTCTTGCAACAGTTGAGGGCCCTTTTCCCCCATGCCCCCCAAAACACTATATATTAATCAGTATTTGGAATTTTATTTTAATTTTCTAAGCTTCTAATTTCAACCATTTGGTTTTTTTATTTTTTAATTTTATTTATATGAAAGCGACACAGTGAGAGAGGGAACACAAGCAGGGGGAGTGGGAGAGGGAGAAGCAGGCTTCCTGCTGAGCAGGGAGCCCGATGCGGGGCTCGATCCAGGACCCTGGGATCATGACCTGAGCCGAAGACAGACGCTTAATGAGTGAGCCCCCCAGGTGCCCCTATTCTCAACCATTTGTGTTGTGAGATATAGCACATACAGAAAAGTGCACAGAAAAAAAATGTACAGCCCGATTTGTCACAAAGCGAACTCTTGGTGGAATTATCAGTTAGGTCTGGATGTAGAACCCTGGCAGCCAAACATAATCCCTGTTGTTTCCCAGTCACTTATTCCTCTTTCTTTTCTCCCCCAAATTAACTATTGTGTTGGTTTATATTCTTATAGTTTGGTTTGTTTTGGTTTTGAACTATATATATGGAATCCGTTTTTTGTTTTTGTTTTTTTTTAAGGTTTTATTATTTGGCATACAGAGATCACAAGTGGGCAGAGAGGCAGGCAGAGAGAGAGGGAAGCAGGCTCTCTGCTGAGCAGAGAGCCCGATGCGGGGCTCGATCCCAGGACCCTGAGATCATGACCCGAGCCGAAGGCAGAGGCTTAACCCACTGAGCCACGCAGGCGCCCCAGAATCTGTTGTTTTTTTTTAAGAAGAAAAAACTCTTGTCGTGTTTATGAGATTGTCACGTTATTGCATGCATTTCCATACGTGCATTGCTTTACAGCAGTCCATTGAACAGATGTACCACAATTTATCCATTTACTGTTGATGGACATTTGGGTTATTCCCTGTTTCGGGCTGTTACGAATAAAGCTGCTGTAAACATTCTTAACGCAGATATCTTGCTGAACATGTCACACGTTTCTCTTGGATATATTCCCAGGAGTGGAATTTTTGGGCCAGAGATAGGAGCATATTAACTTTAGGAGACATTGCAAAACAGTTGTCTACTTATATTCCCTACAACTGGCTAGAGTCGTTCCCATTGCTTCTCATCCTCTCTACCACTTGGTTGTGGGTCTTTTAATTTTAAATCATTCTGGTGACTATAGTGTTGGCTTTTTATGGTGATGAGATGCAATACCTTTTCATATGTTTATGGATCATCTGTGTTTTCTTTCTTTTTTTTTTTTTTTAAGATTTTATTTATTTATTTGACAGATAACAAGTAGGCAGAGAGAGGGGGAACAGGCTCCCCACTGAGTGGAGAGCCCGATGCAGGGCTCGATCCCAGGACCCTGAGATCATGACCTGAGCCGAAGGCAGAGGCTTTAACCACTGAGCCACCCAGGCGCCCCATCTGTGTTTTCTTTTGTGTAAAGTTTCTTGCCAAGTTTTTGAAGGATTGTCTTTTTTAAAAAATTGATTGGAAGGAGTTCTTTATGTATTCTGGATAGAAGCCCATTGTCAGATACACGCGCTGCTGCTGTCTTCTTTCACTCTGTAGCTTGCTGCTTTACTCTCTCAGTGGAGTCCTTTTAAGAAAGGAAGTTCATAATTAAGATAGTTTAATTTACATCTTTTCCCTTTTTAGGAAGTCTTTATCTATCTTAAGGTCGTACAGGTATTTTAGAAACCTTTATTGTTTTGCCTGTCATATTTGGTGGGTATGGCATGAGGTGGGGTTTTCTTTTACTTTGATATGGAATTGTCCCAGAATCTAAGGAATTATCCTGATCACTAGAGACTCCGAACAAGCCTTGATACCTGGTAGAGCAAATCCTTCTACCTTCTTCTTCAAGACTTTTTCCTTGGATCTTCTTGACCTTTGCTTGTGTACATAAATGTTAGAATCAACTTGTTCAGTTCTACAAGGAAAAGGAATGACAAACCTGTTGGGATTTTGACTGGTTTGGCACTAAAATGACAATACGAGTTGACAGCTATACAGTACTGAGTCTTTCAACATGGGCATTTCTATTATTTTAGGTGTTGTTTGAAAACTAATGAAAACAGGCACCTGGGTGGCTCAGTTGGTTAACTGTCTGCCTCTGGCTCAAGTTATGAACTCAGGTTCCTGGGATCGAGTCCTGCATTGGGCTCCCTACTCATCGGGGAGTCTGCTTCTCCCTCTCCCTCTGCCCCTTCCCCCTGCTCATGCTCTTTCTCTCAAATAAATAAAATCTTAAAAAAAAAAAAAACTAATAACATTTTAGAGTTTTCTTTAGAGGTCTTATATTTATTAGATTTATTCCCACATATTTGGTGGTTTTGGATATAAATGGTATCTTTTTAAAAATACTTCATTTTAGGGGCGCCTGGGTGGCTCAGTGGGTTAAAGCCTCTGCCTTCTGCTCGGGTCATGATCCCAGGGTCCTGGGATCGGGCCCCGCATCGGGCTCTCTGCTCCTCGGGAGAGCCTGCTTCCTCCTTTCTCTCTCTGCCTGCCTCTCTGCCTACTTGGGATCTCTCTCTGTCAAATAAATAAAATCTTAAAAAAAAAAAAAAAAAGAACTTCATTTTAGCGGCACCTGGGTGGCTCAGTGGGTTAAGTGTTTGACTCTTGTTTTGGGCTCAGGTCACGTTCTCAGGGTCCTGGGATCGAGCCCCCCGCATCGGGCTCCCTGCTCAGCAGGGAGTCTCTGTGTTCCTGTCCCTCTCCCTTGCCCCTCCCCACATTTGTGCATGTGTTTCTCTCACTGTCTGTCTCTAAAATAAATCTTTGAAAAATTTCATTTTAAAATGTTTGTTGTGGACATATAGGAATGCAGTCGATTTTTTTTTTTAAAAGATTTTATTTGTCAGAGACAGAGTGTGAGAGCACAAGCAGGGAAGGAGCAGACTGGGAGAAGCAGGCTCCTTGCTGAGCAAGGAGACCAATGTGGGACTCAGTCCCAGAACCCCGGGATCATGACCTGAGCCAAAGGCAGACACTTAACTGACTGAGCCACCCAGGGGTCCCTGCAATTGATTTTTCTATTTGACTCTGTATGTGTCAACCTTGCGAAACTCAGTGATTGTTTTTTTAAAAGATTTTTATTTATTTGAGAGCGAGAGCATTGGCGGGGCACAGCGGGAGAGGAAGTGTACTCGACACGGAGTGGGGAGCCCGATGCAGGACCTGAGCCAAAGTCGGCCTCTTCCCGACGGAGCCACGCAGGTGCCCTACACCCACTGATTCGGACTATTCACTTAGGGCTTTTGGATTTTCATTGTATGGAATCCTACTTCCTACAAACTTGGCTTTTTGCTTTCTGATCCTTAGGCCTTTACTTATTTTGTTGTGCTTAACTGCATGTAGTTTGTGACAGCGGGAGTTCCAGTCTTTGTTCCCATTCTCCGAGAACCCACTTTACCACTAAGTACATTGTGTGTTGTAGGTTTTTTTGGGGGGGGTTGTTTTATCTATTTTTTAAGTAAATAAGTTAAAAATGAAGGATGTTCCATTCTATTCCTAATTTGTTAGAAGTTTTTCTCAGCAGTAGATTGTTGAATTTTATCAGTGCTTTTTCTGTTTTTATTAGATGATCATAGGACTTGTCTATTTTCTATTAATGTGGATAACCGTACAATTTTCACAGTAATTTATTACTTTTATGTATTTGGTTTGCTAGTATTTTGTTTAGGGTTTCTTCTGCATGTGTATTTATGAGTGATGTGAGTTTTTTGTAATGTCTTTGTTAGGCCTTGGTATCAAGGGTATGCCTGCCTCATAAAACATTTGAAGAATATTTGCTCATTTTCTGGTTCTCTGGAAGAGGTGAAGTAAGAATTGTATTATTTTTTCCTTAAATGTTTTGTAGAAACACAGTTAAAACCATCTGGGCAGATCATTGTCTTTGAAGAAAAATTTTAAATTGGGATCTCAGTTTCAGATTTTCTTCTTCTTTTGTCAGTTTTAGTAGCATATCTTTCTAGAAATTTGTCTCCTCTAAAATTTTCAAAATTTTTGCATATAGTTTTTTGATTATATTCTTTTAATGTTCTGTAAGATCTGAAAATGCTCTTTTATTCCTGATGTCTGCTGTTTTCTTTCTTAATCCATACTACGAAGAGTTTATCATTTTTGTTAGTTTTATAAAAATTAACGTAGGATCCTTTAGTATACTGAGTGATTCTTTCCTATTTTAGTAATTTCTGCATTGTTTTCCTTTCTTCTTTGGATAATTTGTTCTTCTTATAACTTCTGATACGCTTATCTAATTAATTTTAGACTTTTTTCTAAAATGTGTATTTAACACTATTTTTTTGGTAAACATCTTTTTAGCTTCATTCCACAAGCTATATTTTCAACACTATTCATTTAAAATATATGCTCTGATTACTATTAAGATTTCTCCTTTGACTCATGTAAGTATTTAGAAGGAATTAATTACCAAACACATGGAGATTCTCATTATCTTTTTTGTATTGATTACCAGCAACATTGCATTATGGTGAGAAAACACAGTCCATATGGTCCTTTGGAAATTTGTTAAGATTGGCTTTTGGTCCTTTGAAATGTATTATGATTTGCTTTTATAGATCAATTTATTTGAAAAATGCTTCTGTGCATACTTTAAAAAAAGAAGGTATCTTCTTAAATTGTTGGGTGCAGTGTTTTATATCTTCCCATTAGGTCAGGTTAATTGTGTTCGCATCTTCTATCACCTTATTTTACTGTCTGCTTCTTTCAAAAGAAGGATGTTTTGAAGTTTCACATAATTGTGGAATTTTCTGTTTGTTATTTGTTTTGAGGCTATATTGTCAGTTGCCTTAAAATTGTTAAACTTTCCTGGTAAATCAAATTTTTCATTTTCAAGTGTCATTTATAATTTTTACTGTGTTTATGTGTGGTATTATCTTAAGTTTCCTTTGTGTGATACTAGTGTAACGTCTGTAGGTTCTTTTGGTTAGTAGTTGCACTGCATATCTTTTCTGTTCTTTTGTTTTTAGTCTTTGTCTTTGCATTTATGGTTTGGTTTTCTATCCTTTCTGATGTTTCGTGAACGTACACTTGGGTGTAATCCTTTACAACCTGTTTTGGTAGGTTTCTTGTCCTCTCCTCTTTTAGAATCTTTTGGGTAATTTTTTTAATCATTCCATTTCCTCACTCTGTTGGAATCTACAGAGTCTTTTGCTTTTCTCTTGGTAGTTATCCTAACCTTTGCAGGAAGCAGTTGACTTACAAAAGTCTAATGTCCAGTACCTTCACTCTTTTTTTGGACGGTGCAAAATTCTTAGAGTATGTTTTACTCTCATCTTGACTTAAATCCTGTTGCTGTGTATTCCGTTGTTTTAAACTCAAGGAGATGTTATTACATAGGGTCAGTGTTCTTCGACCCACAGTTGCTTCTCTTGGGTTGCTTTTCATCCTGCCCTGTGTCCTGGAGCTTGTTATCTAGAATGATCTTGCTGTCTGAAGGTAACCTTTAACGTTTCCTTTGTGTTGGTCTGCCGGTGACTCATTCTTAAGTGTTTGGTGATGTGTATAACTGATTGTGTTTTTTTGGCGTCATTCTTCAGTCTGTGGCTTGATGTCTTTCCTCAGTTTTGGAATATATTTGGCCTTAACATCTTCAGATTTGATTTCTGCCCGTTTCCTGGTATTTTCCAGCTGTCTTACTTTCCATGCCTCATTCTGGATATTTTTTACTTGGACCTGTCTTCCGTTGTAGCAAGTCTCTTGAGTTTTTTCTAATCTGTTAAAACTATCTCTTGCATTCTTAATAATTGGTTTTTGTTATTTTTTCAGTTCTAGAATTTACAGATGGTTCATTTTTATCTTCTAGCTTTCCTCTCAAGTTCTTGATTTTGTCTTTCATCCTTTGGACAGAGCAGGTCTGTCTGGTACCTCCAGTGGCTGCATCCGTGTGTGCCTCTGCTGGCCTGGGCCTGGGGTTTCCTGGAGGTGTTCACGCAGGTCATGTTCTATTATACCTGGATATTTTAACTTGTTTGTCAATCACTACATTTTATAATTATTTTAGAAATAATGCAAGGCTTAGGATAATGTCTTCTTCCAGAGAGGATCTTGGGTTTGTTTCTGCTGGGGCTAGGGAAACCCTAGCAAGTTAGGGTCCTCTGACCCCAATTTTTTTTTTTTTTTAAGATTTTATTTATTTATTTGACAGAGATCAAAAGTAGGCAGAGAGGCAGGCAGAGAGAGAGGAGGAAGCAGGCTCCCTGCGGAGCAGAGAGCCCGATGTGGGGCTCGATCCCAGGACCCTGGGATCATGACCTGAGCCGAAGGCAGAGGCTTTAACCCACTGAGCCACCCAGGCGCCCCTGACCCCAATTTTCATGAGTGATCTCTTTGAAGCAGGGCTGCAGGTCCCAGAAGGCTGCCACCCTGTGGCTCCCGCCTCCGAACGGATCTAGCCCTTGACGCCTTGGTGCTGATCATCTGTGATTGCTGCTGATCTCTATCTTCCACACTGGTATTAGGACAGTGTTCTACAGACACTTCCTCTTTGGGAATTCGGATCTGTTAGTCTTTTCTGGCTTGCCTTATTTTATACTTTTTAAAAAACACTTATGTCTTTAATTTGTTTGGACTGAATTTTTTGTGTTTTGTGAAATAACCTGATTTCGTAGCCAAATGAACCAAGTATAGAAGAGGTTTTGTAGGCCCCCAAAAAGCCACCATCTTGCCTGAGGTGCCCTGCATGGTTGTGCGCAGGGAAGGTGGGAACTGGACGTTTTCGCGGGGTGGGACTCAGATGGAAGGTGAGACTGATCATTTCAGCACATGACATTGAGGCCAGTGACAGCCTGTAAGGCCCATTTCCTTTTTTGTGATTATTTTTGTAAAAGTGAGAGCTATTCAGTCTAAAAAACTCAGATAATAATGTGAGACATCAAAGGGGGGGGTAAATGCCCCAGACTACGCTGAGGTGATGCTTTCCGGAACCTACATGTCTGCCATGTAGGTGGGCACACACGGCCTCATGAGTTGGGTCCCCAGAGCACACTGTGTGTGGTTTGCGCCAGCGGCCCTGGCAGACATGGTTGTAGGCTGGTGCGAGCACGTGGTCCAGGCCAGTGTTGAGAGCCACAGTGCCTGGGTTTGAACCCAGCCTTGCGTCACAGGTCTTGCTGAGTGGGCCGGTTGTGGGTCACTCTGGGGGTGAAGGGGGTTCACACCGAGCCTGGCAGCCCTCCCCCCGCAGCATCATTCGTGCTGGTGGTGTGACCTGAGCAGGCCATGCTGGGCGTGTGTGGAACAGAGCTGGCTCAGCACGGCAGGCTGCCTAGCACCCCAGTAGCCCAGGTAGCAGACTTCCAAGCTGGCAGACTGGCTGCCTTGCTGAGGACAAGCCTGCATCCTGGTGTTTGGAGTCAGGGTCCGCATGCCGCCTGCAGTGAGAGGGCAGGGCGGGCTGGCCTGGGGCTTCCTCACTTAGCCCCGGACCTGTAGCTCATTTCTGGACCATGCCGGGTGCTGGGTGCGTGTGGTGTGGGTACGGTCCCGGTGCTGACCTCCCCATCCCGCCGCAGGTTCAGCAGTACCGGGTGGCCATGACTGCGAAGGACTGCTCCATCATGATCGCGCTCTCCCCCTGCCTGCAGGACACAAGGTGAGCTGCCTGCTGGGTCCCGTGCTCCTGTCCCTGCGGTTACAGCACCCTGGCAGGCCACTTCTGCTGACAGGCTGATGTCTGTGGGCTACGGGACACCTAGTAACCCACCGTGGCTTGCTAACTCCTGCTGCTCTCTTGAAGCTTGTGATTCGCTTGGAAAGACATTTACCGAGAATATCTTAAGATTGTCCTATTAGAGATTACTATCCTTTTCTAAGAAAATACTCCAAAGACTTAGAAGCACCTTGGATCCTGTGGCACAAATTCCTTTCTCTCAAGGCGCCATGTGCTGACTGATGCTTGGAGTCCTGAGAAGCTGCATATCCCCCACGAGGTCCCGATCCACCAGCCTTCGTGGCCCTTCCAGGCCTGTGGGACGGCACATTCCCTGTTGAGCTTCCTGTCGGCAGCAGCTCTCCCTGGACATTATTGTCCTTGTCCGGTCCCCTCCTCTGCCTTTTTTTAGGAATTCAGGATGAACATGATAATCTTCTCTTGCTAATTAGATGGCATCTTCAGCATTGATCCGCAGAGTGCCAAACCCCACACACAGTGTTTGTGGAATGTTCCACATTCTTCTGACATGTGTTCCCGGGTCAAAATGACCTTATCGTTGGCTGCCAGCCACCCATTTCTCAGATGCTTTTGAACTAAACATTCCCAGGACTGCTGCTCCCTGGCCGGCACGGAGCAGATAGGAAACGCGGAGGGATGTTCCTAGGGTGTAGCTGAAATCCGGAAAGGTGGTTCTGTTTAGACGAGGACCCCTGGGATCCCGGGAGGATGTGGCTGCAGTGCGCGTTCACTGGACGGAGCCACCTTGTCTGATGACAGAAGCATGCGCTGTCACCCGCTGCCCTTCCTCAGGCACGCACTCAGGACCGTGCGGGAACATGCAGGGTGGGCTGGCTGGTTGGCAGACACGGATGGGCGGGGACGCCTGTCCCGGGAGTCCCAGGGCGCAGCGCAGGAGCATTTTGGCACTGGAGCTGCGCCCTGGGCTCCCCGGAACTTGTGCTGGACACACAGACACAGGCAGCCTGTGTGCCAGGTGATGCCTGTCTATGTGCGTGTCACCTTGTCAGGTGCCGGCTTGGTCGTGGGAAACCTGCTGGGGGCCCGAGAGGTGCTGTCCCGGCCCCGCTGCCTGGAGCTCAGGCCTTAGAAGCGGGACCTTCTGCCGTTCGGGAGGGAGTAGCTTCGGCCCAGCAGCCGAGCCACGGCTCCCTTTCCCGACAGAGGGTATTTCAGGACAGGAGTTAAGTAAGAGTCTCGGCCTTGATGAGCTTTGTCAGAACGGGAGCGTGTTCATTGGTCTTCCCCTCCCAGGCAGGAGCTTTTGAAATCTGTGTTGTTTTGGGATGCTTTCTAAATCTTCAAGAGTAGTAAGCATGGGAAACTAGGAGCCCTATTTCTCTTGGGCTAAACCGAGCGCTTTTATATTTAGCCATTGTTGGATGCAGAATATTACCGAGCACTCTGAGAGCTGAGTGGGGTGGATGGCACCGCTATTTGAGTACAAAATTCAGAATTAGCCTCAGAGTGGTTGGTTTTAATATAATTGTTCATTTTCTGTTATAAGCACGCCTACTTCTGATGTTTAGAAAACCCACAAAACTAAGCCTTAGAAACAAAACATCGAGCCCCGCAGATGAGATTTGAGACTAAAGCATGAAATCAGAGCGTGCTCTCCTAACGTGAAGCGCCCCAGGGAACATGGGCTTTACACCAGATATGGGAAAAGGCGGGGGAGGGAAGTCTGCTCCATCGGCTTGAGGAAAGGCTAGGTCGACCTTCTCCTTTCTCTCGGGGTTAGTGATTGCGGAGTCCCTGTCAGGGGCCCCTGGGACCCGGGGGATACCTGCTAGCCCTCCTGTCCGTGCGGTGGTTGGGGGGGGGGTGTCACGGCAGGCATAGGCGGGGTGCGTCTCCCGAACAGGGTGAGGATTTGGGGTTCATGTGTCCTGAAGCTGCTCTTCCGCTTCCAGCTCCGAGCAGAGGCCCGTTGTCCCTTCGTCGAGATCCAGGTTTGCTTTCTCCGTGTCCGTGCTGGACCTCGACCTCAAGCCCTATGAGAGCATTCCTCACCAGTACAAACTGGACGGCAAGATAGTCAACTTCTACTCAAAGACTGTACACGCCAAAGACGCAGCCGTGATGCCGACCAGGTACAAGGAGAGTGAGGACTGCACGTTAGTTCTCCATAAGGTCTAGGCGCTTCCTGTGGGGTCTTCGAAACTTGAACACAGACTGTGCAGGCTGAATGAGAGCTGTTTTCTGTTGTGTTGGGTGACCTTTGGCTGTGAATGTTTTTGCTTTTTAACCACCTGGCCAGGTGGGGCTGTGTCTGGGTGACCCCGCATGGAAGGGCCGCAGAAACACCTTCAAGGACGAGGAGTGTCAGACCTGAGCGCTGCTGCGTGTGGTGTCCCCACACCTTCTGCTCTGGGCCGCTCCTCCTCCCCACCCAGGGCTGATGTCTAATCTCTGATGTAAAAGCCTTAAGACCCAAGGTTTGGATCTCCTGCTACCGGACTCGAACATAGAAAACTTGAATTGTCGCGTACATCTTACAGTTTGGTCTTGAAAGGGAACATGGATACTACTGGAACTTTCCCAGCTGAGTTACGTGGTCGCTTTGTCCGTGCGAGTCCCCAGTGAGCACAGGCCTCGTGGGCTCTGCCGCACAGTGGGATGGGGGCGCTGGTGCGGATGAGGGTCCTGAGTTGCGTGGACTTGAGGTCTCTGTGGAGGTGCCACGGCCACTGCTCTGCACAGGGTCTTCAGGGAGCATGGGACTCAGGTCAGGGGTGGACACCACTCACGAGCGCTTTCTCTGACGTGAGGGGAGCCGAGGTGTTCCGTGCCGCGTGGCTGCCGCTGGGGCGGCTGCACGCCTCGCATCCGGTGCTTCGGGGGAGCCGCCAGCTCTGCTCCTGCAGAGATGAGCGACTCCTGGCCGGCACTGAGAGGGTTCTTGTTGGGGTCACTGTAGTGTGCCCGGCTGCTAAGAAGACTGTGGGGAATCTTGGCTTTGGTTTTTTACTCTATGGTGGGTTGTACAGATTATTTATATCATCGTTTTGAGGGACTAATGAAGGTTTATTGTAACATAAGATTATAATAGCAAAACCACGGTATTGTATGAAAATGCTACGTGAAAAATAAGAATATTTTGCTGATTGTAAATTTTTGTGGGGAATTTTGTGATAACTTGAGAATTATACTTGTTTGAATCAAGCCAGCTCTCCTAGAATTTATTCAGCTTTGTCCTAACATTTACTTCTTTCCTCAGACGTTCAGAAAGATACCTGTGGGCGCTGGGGGGCTGTGGAGACACCCCTTGCAGGGACATGTGTGGACGGAAGCATCTCTGTTGTTTCGGCCTGAGGTGGCTCCTTGTTGCTGGCCTGTGTGAGGATGGGTGTGCACAACACCCTGACCTTGCAAGGAGGTGGGCTGGGCCCCCTCTGAGGCCCGTCTTGGCTGAAACCACCAGCGTCCCCATGGCGACTGACGAGGTCCTGCCCTGTGTGGTCTCCGCTTCACACTCCAGTGCGGCTCCTTCCCTGACTGGTTTCAAGCAATGTTTCTACCGATTCTAACCTTTTAAATGGGATGGCTGAGGCCAGTGCTACCTGGGGGACGGGGTGCTGGGGTTGTCAAGTCTGTGACACTGCATTTTTAAAGCTGACTGCTGCACTTTGATGTCAAGACCAGGAAGAGTGAGTTCTACTCTGTAGGGCAGGATGGCAAGGTGGGTGTGTCACCCTGGGCGTCAGGAATGTCAAGGAGTAGGGACCCTTGGGTGGCAAGGGGAGGGCTGACCTCCAGGGCGCCTCCATCCTCAGACTTGGTGAGAGGTAGGACCAGCTGCTCCCCTAAATCCAAGGATGGACATTCCTATTATTATTTTTAAAATAATAATAGGAAATAGAGGAAAAATAATAAGCTTAACTTTTGAGAACGTTTATTATTATTATTTAGTATTCTGTACCCCCAGCGTGGGGCTTGAACTCACGACCCTGAGATCAAGAGTTGCATGCTCCCCCAGCCGAGCCCGCCAGGTGCCCCAGGCACTGTATGTGCTGCTGGTCTGGTGTTTTGTACTGCAATAGCTGTTATCTATTATCCCACGTTCTGACGGATGATATAGAATGTGCTAAAACTGCACAGACAACCTGTCCTAAAGGTGTCGTTTCTTTGTGGAAGATGGTCACACACCTGCGTGTTTGCCAGGAACTAGCTGGAGTCCGCTGTGCAGAGTGACTTTATCAGGCTCTCGAGAGCGGCTTCAATGCCCAGCACACCCAGCAGGGCTCGGAAGCTGAGAGGCGCGGTCTCCAGGACTCGGTTCCGGTCCAGCTCCAGAGCTGCAGGGAGAGCAGGCTGGCTGAGACGCTGCGCTGAGACCCTCCCTCCCCAGCCGACGACTTCTGTGACCGTGGGGATGGACCCACACACCAGAGGTGGGGAGGGAACAGTCTCTCCTCGCCTCTGCTTTCTGATCACTGATAAACCGATATAAACAATACACTGAGATGTTCAGCTTTTGATTCTTGCCCTGAAAACCAGAAGACAGTAGCAGGCGCCTGTTGGATACAGTAAATCCTTACACACACCCCCTGGCCAGGCCCCTACCTTGCTGTGGTGCTTTGGGGAGAAGGTCCAGCTTTGGCAAAACCTTCCCTTCTTCATCTATCTGCACCCTCCAAACGATGACCAGCTCGAACCTGAAAGATGTAAGATGCCTTCCTAAGTGCTGTTTGAAGTCAGGTGGGAAGTGTGACCTGTGTGGCACCTGTCACCCTCCCCGAGGAGGTGCTCCTGAAGACGTCTGGCACGGAAACGCACCACGTCTGCTCAGCGAAGCGCGTGTGACATGAATGAAGAGGGAAATGGACCCCAAGACCCAGCAAGATGCTGTTCTGGACCCACAACGTGGTGGTGTGGGTGTGCGGGTGACATACGATGCGGAAAACCTACTACCGTGGAGCCTGAACGGACAGCGTAGTCTGAAAAGCATCGGCAGTGATGGGAGGCCAGGAATTTCACTTCCTGCCACAAGCCTGGGTCCTCTAAGTGTCCAGTGACATGGACAGGAGTGTGAGAAATAGTGGAAAACAATCGATGACCCAAGTGACCAAGACCCGAAGAAAGCAGAAATAACAGCTGGCAGAGTAGAACCACCGAGAATGAATGAACTGTGTACGGCTCCACACACTGCCAGAAGCTCATTTTGGAAATAACGTAGAGTAACAAAGGCAAGGCTGAGAAGTCCACATAGTTACGGCTCCATTTGAAGGTTTGAAAACAAAGCCCCTCAGGCACTCTGACACAGACTGTGAAGGCGCCTCACGTGCAGGGGGTGTGGGGGGGCTCCCACGTGTGTGCACGGGACCCCAGAGAGGTCCTCCCTTCACCCAGAACTTACTGCCTGCCGGCCTTTCCCCAGGTCAGCCCATCAAGATAGAGCCCCAGCTCCTCCCGGCCTCCCCTCCTTGCTCGTTCCATCCCTGCAGTGAGCCCAGCACCACTGGCCGTTTCCCCATGTCCCCTCCCAGCTCTTCCCCAGGGCTGCACAGACACATCAAGGTGTCTGGAAGGGAGTCGACATTCGTTTTCTACCACTTGTAATGCTCGTTTTTAAGAGCAAGCAGCCGCCTGGTGTTGGGGAGGCTGGGCCTGCAGGGCATCTGCACTCACCCAGGCTGGCGGGCGCTCCGGACCACCATGCAGCTGGAGGTGGCCCCCTCTGGGAGGTGCACGGCTTCTGGGTACTTCTCCTGTGGGAGAGGAAGCGGGTACAGAAAAATCAGGGACAGGACAGGAGCCAGGAGCCATGAAGTCGTCAGGTTGCAGTGCACTGGTGGTTTGGCATCACGGTCCCCCGAGACGGGGAAGCTGAAGGCCTGCCCCACAACCAGCTCTTGGCTCCTTTTCCTGCTAGGACCTGCACCCCCATTTCACACAGGCCACAATCTAGATCGTGTCCGCCCTCCTTGTAAGGGACCAGGACTCAGACCACATCTAAGGCAGGACCAGGTGAGAAGGCCTGGAAGCCATCAGATGCGTATTCCAGACCTCCAGTGCTAGACACTTCGACGCCAAGGCCCCCTCGCTCCCAGGAATAGCACCTGGGTCCTCGTCTTTGTTCTCACGGTTCCTGAAGGCCCGAGGGGACATGTGCACCAGACCACTGTCCTCAGTAGAAAGCCCCAAGACCCTGAACAAAGACAAGACTCCCTCCTTTCCTTTCCATGTCTCCCAGATGCTCTGTATCTTTCTGTAAGTTCAGTAAACGCTGTTCTCACCTCCTGCTGGCTCAGCGTTTGATTTCCATCCTGCGTGCAGCCAGGGCCCCTCTCAGCTGCTCCTGCTGGAGCCCCTCTGTGGTCTAAGACACAGTATGCGGCATCCCGGCCACCCCACTCCTGCCGCTTGGCTCAGTGGTGCTGCCTGTTCTAGATCTTCCCACTGCCCCACAGCCCTCCCAGTGAAGAGCTTCATCCCGGTTTCACCTCTTTGTCCCCCAGGGCTCTCTGGCCTTTGGCCACGCTGCCTCCCTAGACCCCTCTCTGCCCTGGGGTGGCCCTTCCGTCTGCCCCGTTCTCGAGGCATGCATGGCAGGAGAGCAGTCGCACATGCTCTGCGGGGTTCCTTGCAGCTCACCAGGGTGATGCTCGGCCTGCTGACCAGTGCTGTCTTACTGCTGTGGTCTGCAGCTTTAGCATTTGGCCTTAAAAGCCCTTCAAACTGCAGCCCCCAGGCAGGCCCCGGCCGCAGTAGACGCTCCCACCCTGTCCATCCTCACACTTGCCGCCCGATGGCCCCCGCCCATCTGCACTTTGGGAACAGAGCCACTGGGGGCCCCTGGGGACCTCTGCGTCGGTCTCCCCCGAAGTGTGCCTGGCTGCCTGGGCTAATGGGGTCTCGGGGAGCATGCTCCACCAAGCCGGCTTCACGAGATCCCATGCCACTCGAGAGTCGAAGGTACTCTCTAAAAGAGGAAAATGAAATGGAATTTCACAGATTTCTAGGCTTCCAACTCTAAGGTAGGGCTGGTTTTCCCCTCTACCTAATATTCTAGAAAAATCTGATCCTATTCCTTGCGGAACTGACACGTGAACGTACATCTGGCTTCAAGGTCTGCTCTCTGGGGAGCGGACTGCAGGGCTTGGGGGAGAGCAGCCGAGGCTGCTGTGGGCTCTGGGGCGGACTGTGGTGGGCCTGTGGGCTCCGGGGCCAGTGTCCGAGACACGTCTTCTCTCCCTCCTCCCACTGCGCGCGGTATAGAAACAGATATCCGGGCTGGCGCTGAGGGCAGATGCGAGCCCTGCTGTGTCCCACACGGAGCCTCACGGGACAGCTGTGGGTATCAGAACCCAGGGCTTCAGAGGACAGGACCTTCCTGAGGACACAAGTGCTCGTGGACACAACCCAGTCAGCCCCGAGAAGGAGGTCTTGTAGGGACAGCTTCTAAAGGGCCGGCCCGAAGATCAGCCTCTGCCGCCAGGGTGTGAGGCCAGTGCTCCAGACCCACGTGTGGAAGATGCCGACGGGGCACGACCACGGCCAAACACCAAGCTGTTCTGACCAAAGGCTGGGCTCGGCCTGGTTTAAGCTTACCGCCAGTTTCTAATTTCAGCGAAACAGTGTGTATGAGAAAATGTATACTTAAGTGTTCTAAATGGAAAGCGCTGCTTGATTTTTAAACCTCAAGCTCTTCTAAATTAATAACAGCTGTAGCGGGGCCCCACAGGGGGACACGTGAGCGCGGCGGGGCAGCTCCCAGGCTGGGGGGCGGCCGCACCAGGCGGGCGCTGGCTCCGGCGTGGGGCCCGCGGGGCAGACACGGCGCGGGCTCAGCCCCCGGGGGGACCTCACAGGACCTCACAGCCTGGCCGGGCCTCCTCACCAGCAAAAGGAGGGTTTAGATAAGTGTTCACAAAAAGGTACACTCCCCCTAGTTTAAAAACAAACAGAAACAAGTACAAACGCGGACACCAGGAAGAGGCCGGGCACCCAGGATGTTTCTGGAGAGCTCCTGGGGGGCGTGCTGAGTTGCCTCTTACACAAGGCAGCACGGCGGCCCGCGCCCCGGCTTCCCGCACCCGCGCACACGCAGCAGAGCGCGCAGAGCGGAGCCCGCGGGCGGCGGCGGCGCCGAGACCCGCAGAGCGCGGTGAGACCGCGGTGCGCAGGGGGCGCTGTGGAGAACAGAGCCGTGACGTGGGACGCGGCTCCTAGGGCAGATGAGCACACTTCAACGGTGGTCAGAAGTTTCTCGTAGGGCTGTGACGGGAGGTGGCGTTGGGAAGCTGGGAACAGGCTGTGCGATGGGGGGCTCTGCACAGGCGGGGCATCAGCCTTGCCCCCGGAAGCCTGTCCTCAGTGTGAGTCAACACGGGGTTTACTCAGCGCTTGCCACTCGCCTGGCAGTGCGCCTTCAAGAGCTCCCCTGGTGTCTGGCAGCAGTGGTGGCCATGGGGACGCTGGCTTGGGGTCACACCCTTTCACACCGGAGACTTGCTTTGCCATTGACGGTGCCGGTCCAAAGGGAACAGACTCCTAGGAGCACTGGAGAAAACCAGCCTTGCGTTTCCGCGCCGGGGCTGCCAGCCCAGGGCCCAGGGGGAAGGGCCCGGGGCGCCCTGCCTGCCTCCTGCTCACACGAACGGGCAACCTTGCATCCTGAGCTTAAGGGCACCCGAGTGTCCACAGATAGATTAATTCATCTTGACTTTATGTCTGGCCAATTCAACGATTTCTTTTTAAAAATTGAGATATAATTCACATACCACTTACTCCTTCCAAGTGTACATAATTCAGGGGTTTTAGTGTATTCAAAGGCCGTACAACATCTCCGCGCCCCAACTGCAGAAGCCCTGCTGCTTTCGCTCCTGCCCCTTCACCCCTCTGTGCCCGCCCAGGCATCAGGCAGCGAGCGTGGACCGACTGTCCACAGATGCCACCGTTCTGGGCATTTCAGACAAATGGAATCATTCGAGGTGTGTCCTCTGAGACTGGCGTCTCTGACGTGCACGTTCTCAGGGTGTGACCACGCGGCAGCCAGCGTCCTGGTCACTCCTCTACGCGCTGAGGAACACCCCGCGTTCATCCCCTCGTCAGCTGATGGGCACGTGGCGGTTCTCTGCTTTTTGGCTACTGGAAACAAAGCTGCGGCGCGTGCAGGTGGGCACCTGCGTTCTCCTTTCTCTCGGTGACGCGCCTGGGAGCGGCACGGCTGAGTCCTGGGGGACTCCACGTAGCCACAGAGGAACTGCCCGCCTGCTGTCCGCGGCGGCCGCCCACTTCCGCGATTCCCCAGCAGCGTCTGACGGTCCTGATTTCTCCGTCTCCTTGCTGACGGTGTCTGTCGTCGCCCCTCTCTTAGAAACCCTTGTGTCCTCCTGGTGGGTGGGAGGTGGGCGGTCACTGTGGATTGCATTTCCCCGGTTTTCCCGATGGCCACGGATGCGGAGCCTCTTCCCAGGCTTCCAGTCATCTGCTCGCCTCTGGAGCCGTGTGTGTTCAGATCCTTTGCCTAATCTTTAAACGGGGCTATTTTTCATCAGTGAATTATAATAGCTCTTTGTATTGTTTGGATACAGATCATTTGTCAGATAAGAGGATTTATCCCATTCTGAGGATTGTCTTTTTTCTTCCTTACTGGTGTCACCTGCATGAAGTTTTTAATTTTGATGAAGTCTAGTTTTTCTGTTTTTGTTCTTTTTTTTTTTTTTTTTTTTTCTTTCGCTTTTGGTGTCAGAACTAAGAAACCAATGCTGAACCCAGGGTCACAGAGATCCACACTTGTGTTTTTTTTCCTAAGTGTTTTATATTTTTAGCTTTTCAAATTAGGTCTTTGATCCATTTTGAGTTAACTTGTGTAGATGACGTGAGGCAGGAGTCCACCTTCATTCTTTCGTCACTGATAGCCGTCTCTGTGTCAGTCACTGAAAAGACTGTTCTCCATTTAACTGGATCTGGTCATATATTAACAACATCTTATATTTGAAGACAGCCTGGTTCAGAGTACGTGTGAGGTTTCACCGGGCACAAAAGGCATCCCAGGCTTCTCAACAGATGTATAGATGTAGAAAAGTGAGCCTCCCTGTGTATCTCATGCACAGAAGTGGATCACAGATCTAAATGTAGGAGCTAAAATTATAAGACTTACGAAAAATAAAAAAAAATCTTCCTAGTTCTAGGTTACCTGAAGATTTCTCAGATACAAAATAAAAACTAGGAGCCACAGAAGAAAACTAAATGGGGTAACCTCATCAGAATTAGAAATGACCGCTCTTAAAGAAGCCTGCCTCAGACTATAAAGAACATTTATAACTCATTAAGAAGAAGACAACCTAATTTATATAACGGTCAAACGATTTAAAGATACCTAACGGAAGAAGAGATGTGGAAAGGAAAAGGTACTGTCACTAGTCATTAGGGAAATGCAGTGAGATACCACCCTGTACCTACTAGAACGGCTAATACAAACAGGACTAAAAATACTGAGTTTTGGTGGAGGCGTGGATCTGTTCCTGTAGAAACTGGGAGTCTGGCACCTTAAGGAGTTAGATAACGCAAGCAGTCCTACTCCTAAGTATTTACCTGAGAGAAACCAAAACATGTCCAGAGAACCGCGTGCAACTGCCCCTCGTCAGAGCCGCGTGTGGAACCTGTGAGCGATCCGAGGCCCACGTCCCCGACAGCTGGTGTGCGAACAGTGTGACAGCTGCACGACAGAGGGGTGTTCCGCCCCAGCGTCACCCGCCTAAGAGCATGGACAAACCTCGGAAGACAGACAAGAAGGGCCACACAGATGAGAATCTAGAGGAGACAACAGGGCAGAAGTCACAGGGTGAGGTGGGGGAATGGGGCGGACCACAAGGGCGTCCGTCCAAACTCAGCAAATTACAGCTAAAGCAGGTACATGTTATTGTATGAAAATGAGACCTTGTTTCTACAAGGAACATCTCTCCACTCCTGGGGCCTGGGCAGCTCTGCTCCCCTCAGGTGAAGGATGTCCTCTGAGAAGCCCTACTTGGCGCCACACACTGTTCCGGACTCAGGGATCCAGGGATGAGCCCGCAAGATGCACGTCGTGGTGAGTGACTGGATGGCGGTCCAGGGCCTCCTAACACAGGTGCCACTTGGGTTCAGACCTGAATGATGGCAAGATGGGGGCCCCCCAGAGCCAGCCTGTGTGGGACTGAGCTTGCTCACTGCGGGAAAGTGGAGGAAGGTACAGACATAGCCAGGAGGCGGGCAGGGCCGGGACACAGAGGCTCTGCTCCAGAGCCCGGTGCGTGGTCTAGCTGCCGTCCTGACACGGTTGTGCTGTGGCCAGGGTGTAGAGAGCAGGCGTGGCTGGGGGGGGTGGTGGGCCCCGTGCCAGACCCTGGTGGGTGACGAAGAGCCCAAGGCCCAGAAGTGACACAAAGGTGCAGGCAGGTCCACAAGAGGCCATGGCGCCAGGAGAAGCAGGGAATGGCTGGGAGTGGGCAGTGGGGGGGTGCGGTGAGCCAGCCAGCCCTCCAGTCATCCCTGCTTGGGGACAGGCCTGGGTGGATGGTGGCAGGCGCCTCTGATCAAGTTACCTGTCATCTTGAGACTCACAAATCTAAACCTCCACAAGCCCACACGCATGGGAACACCTGACCCGTGGGAACACCAGCCTCCAGCTGCGCTCCTGGGAGCTCAGCCGACCCCAGAGCACAGCACCTAACGCCCATGCGGTCTACACAGCCTCAGGATCAGAGCTCCCAGCGTGTGAGGCCCCGGACCTCCCCAGTGCACGGACGGCGGCCTTCAGTAGGCCCGCGTTCTGGCCACCTGACACAGCACACACTCCAAGGACTGGGAGGAGAGCCCCCCCACTGCAGCTGTGGTGGTGGGGGGGCAGGGGCAGGGGTCCCTGCGACAGCCGCTAATGATTTTCTGGGTCCGGGGAGGGCCTTGTGCAGCTCAGAGGGTCAGTGGCTGGTCAGAGCCCTGGGGGCATCTGTGCTACAGCTCACACCCAAACACTCGGAGACAAATGTTCTCATTATTCCCAGCAACAGAAGGCCTAGACATGCACGCGGGGAAGAACGACGATCAGCTCTTACGTGGAAAGACTAACAGCTATTACGTGGCCTCTCAGTGCCAGACAGGGGAGCAGGTTCCTTACACATATTTTATGTCTGTGATCACAGATGTCACATCATAATCATGCTGCTCTTATGGGCTCAACAAGGGCTTGGTTCTAGGGGCTCCGGGACCCTCTGTCACCTCTGCAGGCTCAGCCGCACAACCTGACACCCACCATGGCTCCTCTGTCTCTACAGCGAGCGGCAGACACGATGCTCCTACCACTTGGCATTTCCGCACATGTGGGGCCATTCTGCTTTACCAAATAGACCACCCCAACTAGCAACTGCCCCCCTCAGTGTTTTGATCCCGCCTGTGCCCCAGGCTGCCTCCCTTCGTCTGGGCAGTTTGGAGGGCGCAGGCCTCCTGGGCTATGGACGGACTTCGGCCAGGTCTGCAATGTCCTCACGATGCCACGTTAGGAGCAGTGTGGACACACTGCAGGGCTGGTGGCCAGAGGTCACTCACCCCTTTTCCCTGCAACCGCTGTCTTCCCGGGACAGCCAGAGACCAGGCCACTTCATGTGGGATGTCCATTCACCAGCCTGGGCCCCGGGGATGCCTAGGGGTTGGGTCAGCCACATGGGGACCGCCAAAGGGTGACTGTCTCCATATCCTTCCACATCCATTAGTGGCTTTCCACCAGAGGAACAAGGTTTTCCTCCTCCCGTATTTCTGTACCAGTACTGACTCTCAGTGTGAATCCACGTTTCTCCAAGCCCCGCCAACAAGGCCCTTTTCTGGAGAAAGAGCCCAAGAGGACAAGCCGGAGCAATGCGCACACGGTACGGCCCCTCCGAATGCGCCTGCGCACACATACCAGACACGAGCAAGAGATCACCTTGGGCTTCCCTCCAGGGGCCTCCCCACTTCCCTCCTGGGTTTACTCTGCCCTCTTCACCCTCAGTGGATTCCCTGCATCAGCCCATCTACAGTCTCCCCCTCCTGATGGCACAAGGTGCCTCTTTGGGAAGAGAAGGCACAGCCAGGAAAGCACATTGTCTTTCCATTATCTAACGGTGCTGAGCATTTTCTGGGCCACATGCTGGCTAAGGGCTCTGTCCTCTTGATCAGAGGAAGATCTCAGACCGTGACGGCTCACTCGGAGGAGAGAGGATATCGTACGGCAGCCCTGGAGGAGAAACCCATCGAGCATCACCATCTGCAGTAACAGAACGAGCCCCTGCGGCACTGTGAGGACATGGAGGATTCTCGCTGCAATAGTGCACACTCGTGACACATGTTGGGCCGACAGCTGACGAAGTCCTGAGCTACAAAGCCAAAGAGAAGGGGTCCTACGTTCACGTGTTCTCATTACAGACGGGATGGAAAGACCAGCTCTTTTAGATTCTGTATATCATGGAAGTAAACACCCATGACGTGAGACCAAGCGCTGCTGAATCACCTCTTATAAACGAAGCTGCTCCAGCTTTCCTAAGTGTGGTCCTGGAAATGGGACACAGACGCAGCTCCCTGCATGTCCACACCCAGGGCTCTGGGGGTAAGAAGTGGGGAGCAGACCCCAGACCCCATGGGTGGGTTGACATGGGGTCCCTGACCTCCTTCAAGATGCAGGCTTCTGGGGGCTCCACAAAAAGGAACCGCGGGAGAAAATAACTGGGAAATGCTGAGGAGCTCGGTTTCACATATTGCTGGTCTGGAGGGTGGTAAAAAACATGTCCTAAATGTTGCTCAGTAAAACAACCATCAAACTTGTTCTAAGCCCACAGAAGCTTGTAAACCAGAAAAAGTCAGACCATCATGGTATTAGGGACTGTGGCCGCAGGCAAGCCCCAGGGCCTGGTGTGCCTCTAGGTGTCTGGTCTCCAGCCCCGGGGCCCCTGGGGCCTGTCCGGACGTTCTCCACCCCGTTTCCCTCCCCGCCCTTCCCCCTTCTGTCTTGTTCTGTGAGCCTTGGGCAGAATCAGGGCATCTCCGACCCACCTTGTTAGAAATGAAGACCTGGGTTTTTCCCAACAGAAAGTGCCACACGAAGGGTGGCTGTCAGGAAGGGGGGGCACCCGGAGCGGGGCTGTCAGGAAGGGGGGGCACCCGGAGGGGGGCTGTCAGGAAGGGGGGCACCCGGAGTGGGGGTGGCAAACAGCAGCAGCTATGGAGTCCACCCCCGTGTCTGCACAGCAGCTGATTAAAATGGTTTTTACATTTGCAAATGGTCAGAAAAAAACCGAAAGCGTTTATGCCATGTGAAAATTATATGAAGTTCAAACTCGAGTGCCCATGCTGAGATCTCGTGGAGCGTGTGCATTCCTGCCCACCTGGCAGTCTGGCTGATGTGTCCCCCCGAGGGGCCCCTGACACAAGTAGAAACCTGAGGGAGAGGCCAGGGCAGGGCTTGGGGGACAGCACGTGCCAGAGAAGTCAGCAGGGGACCGCACCACATTTTTCGTGGTGTCTCTTCTTGGGAAGTGACCCCAGGAGACCGGAGAGCAAACTGGCCCACGACTGTTCAGCCTGGGGGCCCTGGATGCATTGTGTCCTGCGTGGCCCTCGGAACAGAAGCAGGACAAGCAGTGGGGCCTCTCTGCTCTGTGAGACGTGCCCCTCACCCATTCTCATTCCACCTGGGACTCGTCCTCCCGGGCCCCAGGACTGAACGTGCCCTGTCTTCTTCCTTTAACCCTATCTTCCTCCTCGTCCCAAGGCCTCCTGGCAGAAGAACGTGTCATTTCCGTGCTGCTGCGTAAGTCACAGGATGGTTCTGAAGCCTATGTGGGAAAATCATCCAGCTGAAATTCCTGAATCCCCGTAACCGTGTTTCTTGCTACTTCCTTATAGTTTCTGCTACATTTTTCGTCTTTCATTTTAATTGTATTAAGCTACAAAAACTTCACCAAAAAAACCCTCAGTTCATATTTTATAATTCCATATTTCAGTTTTATTTATCCTTTGAGCTGTGATTTCTCAGTGATTTCTGTCCCAGGAGACACAGTGTACTCTAAGGTGGCCCATCCCATGGGCACCCTTCCCGCCCTGTCTTTTGACTTCTCCCAATAGAACCTGTTCACTTGGTGAGGGGTGAGAGCGACCATGCCGTTCCGCTGGAAACAGCCCATCTTCCCGACAGAAAATGCAGATGCCCTGTGTTCCCCTCCACTTTCTTGTCTGGGTTTCCTCCGCACAACCACCTGCGCCGATGGCCCACGGGGCGCTGCTCGGTGGGGACAAACCAGCCACCTCACCCACCCCTTCTCATCTAGGGACTCAGGGGGCGGGTGGGGCCGCACTGTCTTGGCCCGTCCAGACCGCACAGGGCCCCCCAAACTGCCCTCACCCCCTCTCCACAGCAAGCAGCATTTTCAGGAAACCAAGCAGATGCTGACACGCGAGGTGATGGCATGAAATGTGGCCACAAACGCCGCGGCTAGGAAATGGAATTGAAAGAAGCAGAAGGATGTGGGACTCAGGAGAGAGAACTTGTTTACAAACACAATTCTCCCACGCTCCCCACCCCACCCCATCTGAGAATGGAAACAGGGAAACCGGGCCAACAAAATCAGTCACGGACGCAGCCGCGACACACACCGGCAGTCCACGTGAGGACAACCGCGTTAGGGTGAGGAGACCGCGGTGTCACCGCTAGCGGGAGCGGGCTGAGCAGCAGGCCTGTGTTCTGAGCTGAAACACAGCTCTGGCCCCATCTCAACTAATAATTTCAAAGGTGAGCCAAGTTGGTTTCTCTGAAAGCCATCAGAAGTGGTCCTTAAGAAGATGAATACACATGTATAAATGGAAAATGCTAGAAACTCTTTAGAGGTAATTTCTCAACTTCCTCTTCATGTACGTATGAATATGTAGTCATGTGCGCAAAATAACGAAAAGCAAGCAGATAAAGTAACGTTCCATATAGTCACTGGCAATTTTATCCTCACTATGGTTTAAACTCATTATTTCATTAAGTGTTGAAGTAGTGTTGTCCAAAACATTGAAACTAGCTTTGAAGTTATTGCAGTCTCATTTAATTTTTTTTTCATACTTTGAGTTTTTAGGGTCTTGAGTTTAGGGGTGTCTGGGTGGCTCAGTTGGTTAAGCAACTGCCTTCGGCTCAGGTCATGATCCCAGTGTCCCAGGATCGAGTCCCGCATCGGGTTCCCAGCTCCATGGGGAGTCTGCTTCTCCCTCTGACCTTCTCGCCTCTCATGCTCTCTCTCTCTCAAATAAATAAAATCTTAAAAAAAAAAATTATAGGGTCTTGAGTGTATCTTCCAAAAAACAAATCTCATGCACGCACACACAAATACACAAAATTTACCTGTAACCTCCACAGACCCTATGCCCTTGACACGCACGCGCTTGCACCACCCTCGCCAGCTGCAAGGCGTCCCCGGCAGAACGCCCACTTAACTGAAACCGAAACAGGCATCTATCAGGAAATCATGATTGCCAATCAAGATGACACAAGGGTAAACAGAATCAAACTTCGGGCAGTGAGATTCCGGGACCCAAGCTTGTGAACCTTTCCACCATATAACTGTTTATGAATTCAAATGTAGTTGTAATACACAGGACAATGCTATTACGGTCAGCTTGTAACAAGATTCATTCTGGCAACATGACTTCGATGGTGGCAACAAAAACATCTGCTGGGAAACACACGTGTCCCTAAAGTCTGTTCATATATTCCACATCACATGCCAGACGTGAATGAGGCTGGAGATCCCAACCATAAAGGGCTCCTGATCAAATAGAGGAAACTTGCTGTGCCTATTTCTTACTAAAAGTGCTTAGTTTTCTCTCCAGAGTGCAGCCCATTCCTGGTGGTTCCTGTCTTCCTCAGACAGCCCCCTGCCAGCGTGGGGACAACCCTCCTACCCACAGAGGTTCCTCAGGACAAAGGCTCAGCCACCTTTGCCTTGGTGGCTCGGGCTTCTGCTTCCTCTGTCCTCCTCGGACACCACGATCCCGCCTGTTTCCCAGCGCTCGTGCTGCCTCCCCTGTACACTCTTCGCCCCTGTGCATTCTCTCTGCCATTCCCAAAGGGCCGTGCTCGTGCCTAGGAAAGGCTGTGTTTCAAATGTCCATGTTTGAGGCCTTTCACGTTTAATGGTATTTTTATTTTCTCCTTAAACTTGATGAATAGTTTGGATATAGAATTTTAAGGGTGACTTATTAAGATTTTATTTTAGAGAGAAAGGGTGTGCATGCACGGGGGGCAGGGCAGAGGAAGAAGGACAAACAGGGCAGAGGAAGAAGGACAAACAGACTCAATCTCAGGACCCTGAGATCGTGACCTGAGCTGAAATCAAGACCTGGGTGCCCAACTGACTGAGCCGCCCAGATGAACCGGGGGTGCCATATTTAATTTATATTTTACATATAGAGCTAATGAATACTGCGCAAGGTAACCCACGAGGGGGAAACAAGTCTCGGTGAAACAGTCCACCCCGTTTGCAGGATGGCCCGAGTTTCGTCTCATCTTTACAGTTGAAGCACTGGAGACACGAGGCAGGGTTTAAAATGATGCCCTTTGGGCGCCTGCGTGGCTCCGTTGGTTGAGCGACTGCCTTCGGCTCAGGTCATGACCCCGGACTTGCAGGATCTCGTCCTGCATCGGGCTCCCACCTCCTTGGAGAGTCTGCTTCTCCCTCTGACCTTCTCCTCTCTCACGCTCTCTCTCACTCTTTCTCTCTCAAATAAAGAAAGAAAATCTTTAAATAAAATAAAATAAAATAAAATAAAATAAAATAAAATAAAATAAAATAAAATGATGCCCATTTGAAGAATAAGAAAAACATGTCTCAGAGACATGCAAGTCTGCTCTAATGACTCAGAGCCCAAGTAAAGCAGCCAAGCCGACCCTCCTGACCCTCATGCCCTTTTCTACGCCAACTGCAGGTGACCCGGAGTGCAGCTCGGAGCACTACGGGAGGGGAGGAGGGCAGCGCAGACGCACGCTGAAACCAGGACAGTTACGCTGTGGGGACCCTGCATACAGGGGCTCCTCCAAGGCCCTCTAGCAAATTAAAAAAAAAATAGACCTTATTTTTCAGAACCGTTTTAGACTGACAGAAAAACTGGCGAGATGGTACAGAGTTCCCACGTTAATATCTAACACTGATGTGGTATGTTTGTCCCAATTAATGAACCAGTATCAGGGTATCACTTTTATCACCAACGTCTATACTTTATTTTTTCCTTAGTTGTTCCTTATGGTCCTTTTCCAGGCTCAGGATTCCCACCTTTGGAAATTCTCCCTGGGCCGCCTTTATGCCCTGTTACAGGTTTAAGTATTATGCTATTTTAATTAGGGGCTCCCACTTTTCACTTAAGGAATCTGAGGAAAAATGTATAGTTGTTCTTTGGGTCCTAGAACAACACAGGCCTTCTGGTCTGGCCACAAACCACATGGCGAACCCACTGGTGCCCTCCCCATTGGCCTGGGCAGGAGGAAGGCCCATCTGTCCCTGAGTTTGACCTGAGACTCAGGACAGGCAGGTAAAAATACCGAAAACACTCTGACATGATCACTTCTCTTCAGACCACCTGTGAACTCGTCATGATTCATACTTTCATCATGGAGTATCTCTTGAATCGGGAAATGAGGGCAGAGGATTTTCTCTGCTGTCCTGAATTGCGTTATGCTCCCAAGGAGCTCTCAGTAAACGTATTTCGGGTTCACGCTCTCTCACCTGATGAACCCGGTCTGACTCACTCAGGGCGCGGCTGTGGCCGTCACACCTGCCGAACTGCCCGTTCATAAGAGTCACTGAGGTCATCATCACAGACCATCTGCTTCTCACAAATGGCCAATGGCCCGCGCTGGGCCAACCAACAGGTGGACAGAGCCTTTGCGTGCAGGGGACACTTGGCAGGGAAGAGATCTAGGGGTTGCAGGCAACCTCCTCCAGAGGCTTATGGGAGGGAATCCTCCCTCCCGGTGCAGTCCCAAGCGCAGGGAACCCTTCTTGGACTTGGAGCCACTCCAGCCCTCTAACACCATGGGAGCCGCTCGCTTTCCTTTTCTGTGAAGCCAATGTGAGCAGGTTTCTGTCCCATCCTCTGTCACTCGTGTTAAGAGAGCTCTAATAAAAACCCTGGCTACTCTGTTAAATGCTGGGTATATCCTGACAAGCAGAGTAAGACAGTGCATCAGCAAAATGCACACAGAAACCGCGACAGAACGTGACAGCATCCACACCTGCAGGGCTGCAGACGAGTGACGAACCGGGCTTGAATGCCCTGTGTGACCACAGCCCTCCTACGCTGTGGCTGCATGGAGTGGGTAGAGTTGCTTTGGAAAACGCACTGGCAAGGCCCATGAAGCGGAACATATGTCTCCCCACAACCCCGCAGTCCCGCCCAACATAAAATATGTGCTCGTGTCACCAACAGACAAATGTGAAGCAGCACGATTTCCAAATGCCGGAACCTGGAGAAGCCCAACAACAGAGTCCTGGGTGAGTACCTTTTGGCTCAACCACATGACAGAAGGCCACAGGCCACATGCAGGGATGTCCGGACACAACTGTCACACACTGTGGCCCTGTGGGAAGCAGCTACGCACAGCTCGAGGGCTTGGGGGATGCATGTTCTGCTTCTGCATCCGCCTGGTGGCCGAGTTCATTCTGTGAAAAATTATCCCACTGTACATTTGCAGCATGTGCCCTTGTCTGCATGTATACATTTCAACCAAAATAAAAACATGGAAGACAGCATCCCTGAGCCCATAAGGTATACAACCTTGAAGCGAAGACGGACAGACAGACCAGCCTCCTCTCTGCTGCTGCCAACCAGGGCAGAGAATGCTTTGTTCCTTTTTCACCTGGAAGCCCTATAGCCACTCTGACTACCCAGTCATCTCCCTGGGTCTTCTCCAGCTGTCACATCGGTCCTGAAGAGCAGTGCCCACAAATGCATGGGATACCTGTGCAGATGCTCTAGGACTTGGTATCAAGAACTTAAAATCTACTTTGTCCCCCATGATCTTCCTGGAGTAAGAGTAGCACCTGGGGGCCCACCTTGATGCAGAGGTCCCTGAGTCACTGTTTTGGGGAGCTATCAAAAAGCCTTTCCTTGGCTCATGATCGATAGACAAGGGCACGTCTTCCAAGAGGGGTTTTTTGGTTTTTTTCCCCTGAAAGTCTTATGCACAGTAGTTTTCGTGGCTTTTTGGTATGGTTTGAATAGTTTTTAGTACATTTCCTCCCTCCTGGTATTTCAATATGTGGAAATCTTAACGTCTGAAAACATGGAGATTTTACTGTTGACTCCCCCTGGGCTCATTTATACAAAAGCACAATTGCCTCACACTCTTGATTCTGAAAATACCGTGCACATGACTTTGTTCAAGTAGAATTAGTTGGATTGCATTTGAGATATAAGGGCCAAAAGCTGCAGCTTTGAAATCTTTGCTACATGAAAATTCAATTATAAAGACGTTTGTTTGCATGTTTGTAAGCTTTCTGCTTCTCTCCTTTTTGTTTTTTAAAGATTTTAAAAATTTATTTATTTGACAAAAATCACAAGTAGGCAGAGAGGCAGGCAGAGAAAGGGGGGGATCAGGAACAGGCTCCCCGCCGAGCAGAGAGCCTGATGCGGGACTCAATCCCAGGACCCTGAGATCATGACCTGAGCTGAAGGCAGAGGCTTAACCCACTGAGCCACCCAGGCGCCCCTCTGCTTCTTTCTTAAGAATTCAGCTAATCTGTAAGTTTAAATAATATTTGAAGAAACACTAGTTTTCCAGAGGCTGAGGCTGAACTGGGAAGGACGTGCACAATTGCTAGCTTTGTCTGGGAACGGAGAGATGCCGTGCAGAAGGGCTGGAGGGGAACTCAGGCCCCAGGGCCCCAGAGGCCTGCACAACCGTCCAACGTGGCCAGTGAAGCCCAGCAAGAGGAGGACGTGGAACCAGAGGCTGGCTCGCAGAGTCAGGCTCTCCAGTTTTTGTTTTTTTCTTTTAAGACAAAACAGCCAAAGGACAGATTCCAGTTTCCTGAAAGTGATACTTCAGCCTTGGACAAATACAAATTCCATGCTGATTTTAAAATCAAGTAGCTATAAGCACAGCATTTACACATTTGGAGCAAAAGTGGGGGGTCTTCCCACACACACTGAATGCCCGACAGATGGGTTCTACTGCCCTTATAAAGCAAGAATATGCACAGAGGAGATACCAAAGTTTGATTTTGGAAAAGCAACTTAGAACAAGTGGTGAACAATGTGTATTATTAGCAGAGCCAGAGGAGCGGAGAGCTGTGTGCTGGCGTGTGCCCCCACGGACACACAGGACACACACAACAGGCTCAACCAGGGCCTCCATCCTTCTGAGCACACCTGCACGTGTCCGGGCCCTTTCCGTCCACACCTCTCTCCGTGGAGGTGGTGAGGCTATTCTCGTAAGGCGCTGGTGAGTGTCTGGCCTGAAGACCCTGTCCTCTGCGAACATGGTTAGGGACGAGGGAAATCCTCTAACTAATCACAGGAGGTAGAGGATTACCTCAAACGTGCTTCTACTGAATAACTAAACTTTCAGTTCTTGGGGAAAAATATAATCAGCTTTTTTGAGGGTGGGGGTGAACAGTGATGGTGCCAAGGGTGGCAGTTAGTGTTTGTCAGACAAATACACTATTAGAAACACATAATCAAAGACTGAATCCAAGCTGGCGGCATCAGGATACATGACCATATGGTTATTCTCCGTTTCAATCACAGCTAGACTTTTTAAGACAAGGTAGTTTAGAAAGATATTCAACAACAATTTTAAATATCATAAATAGCTCGAGACAAGATAGTCCCATGAAAACACTAGATCTGCAGGGTGCTTAGGATGAAATCTGCCTTGAGGTGTACAGAATCACTTCACCCCCGCTAGGGCGCTATAATAAAGAAGAGATGGGGCGCCTGGCTGGCTCGTTCGGAAAAGTGTGCGGCTCTTGAATTCGGGGTTGTTAGAGCCCCCTAGTCGGGTGGAGAGATTACATAAATAAATAAAGAGGGAGAGACAACTGTTAGCGCAAGTATGGCAGGGCAGGGCAGGGCAGGGCCCTCTCACGGTGCTCGGGAATGTAACACGGAGCAGCACTGGGTGAAAACAGCTCTCGGACTCCTCTAACATTCTGAAACAATGCAATCGTGCCGACAAGTGGCGCTAGCTGTTCCTAGTCATGAGGGGTTTGTGTCTGGTCACCAGCCGGGAAGGACACAGACACTCCCCAGGGCTGCACACCTGAACGCCCCTGGAGGGAGGGAGCCTGACAGGGAATGCCCCCTCCCTGCTAGGACCTCGGAGCAGGTTCTGCTGATCTGCCTCGTTTCACGTTTCTTAACCCAACTCACATTTTCCATCCAACTATCCTGTTCTTTCGGATGATGTCTTTAGATAAACCTAATTTTCTCTGTAGCAACATTTAACCTGTTCTTTGGTTTATCCGCTGGCTTTAAAATTGTTTAAATCCTAATGACATTTTAAAAAAGCATACATGTCAAATTTCTTTCTTTTCTGAATAGGCTTTTGTAAAGAGCTATCCTCTATTCTGAATTAGGTTTCTATTTGTTATTATGTTGATAACCTTAAGCTTTTACCTTGCAATTTTCATCTAGAGTTTTCTAGAATTCTCACTTAATGCAGGCTTATCTTTTTTCCAATTAATGTACAGTTTTTAATGAGCACTAGCTTCAGCTGGGCCATTTTCTTCTGTGCCAGTTCTGTAAGAAGGGCTCTGAAAATGTCTCCTGGCCATGGTCTACCTCCCTTGGGGCCTGGGCCCTGTGCAGGCTGGGTGTCTATGCCAGGGGTGTGGTGAGGCAGGTTCACCTCCTACATCATTCCCTGTGGCTCCCCCGGCGGGGGGGGGCATTGAGGGGAGAAGTCTCAGAAGCTCTGAGGACCTGCTCTTAGCCACTATCTTCCCCTTTGTGGGTGAGAATAAGCCAACCCCAGCCCCAGGACTCCCCTGAGTTTAATTTCTCTCCTCATTTCCTGCTCTCGGGACATCTCTACTTCTTTCTTTTGAGCTTGACAATGCACTTAAAACATGTTAAACTTAATCCAGAATTTTTGTACATTTCAAATGGTGGGGGAAGACAGGTGTATTATCTCACCCTGCATATTTCTAGAAGCCTCCCAGTCTTTTTGGTAAGAAATACTCCATTTCCCTTTCTCTTACATCATACTGGTAATTAACAACCGCATTCTCACTACAGCAGTTAAGTGGTTAAAGATACAGACCCCTACCTCCCTGTGATGTATCAATTCCAGGCACCACCCTGCTCCCTGGGCCAGTGTCTGGCGGATCCTCCTCCCACCTGCAGACTTGCCTGGACCCACAGCGAGTAGGTGGAATCATGGAGCCCATGTACGCTGCGGGGACGCACAGGGGTGCAGTTTCTTGTGAAGGCAAACACACACCCATGTGAGGCCAGCAGATTTAAAACTATTTATACAAGTACAGTAAAGCTTATGTTCAGAAGGGGTCAAAAGGTACAAACTTCCAGTTATAAAAGAAGTCCCAGGGATAGAATGCACAGCACAGTGACTGTACTTAACATACTCTCTTATGTATTTGAAAGTTGCTAGAAATCTTAAAAGTTCTCATCACAAGAAAAAACAATCTGTAACTCCATGTGTTGGTGGCTATTAATTAGACTCAAGACAGTGATGATTCTGCAGTGTATACGAATATCAAATCATTGTGTTGTAACCTGGAACTAATATATAATGTTATAGGTTGATTACACCTCAATGAAGAAACACAATGTTCACACAAAACTACTGAAATGTTTAAAGCAGCTTTACTATGAACCCCCCAAATGTCCTTCAACTGGTGAGGTCCATCCACAGCCGTGGCCCAGACACTGATAGACACGCACTGTGGGGACTCAAAGGTGTTCTGCCCAGGGAAGGACCCAGAGGGCAGAGGCTGCATACCATACGACAGTCTGGAAATGACAAAATTACAGGCTCAGAAAAGAGATGTGTGATTGCCAGGGACCATGGGCAAGGACAGAGGTTGACCAGGGAATTTGTTAGGATGGTGGGAGCTCTTATGTTGATTGTGGGGTGGTTACCTGACAGTGTGCACTTGTCAAGCTACTGAAAATTCACAGGGGTATGAAAATTATCCCTCAGCTAAAAATACCTTGATATAAAAAATTTTAGCAAATGAAATCATACTATACCCATACTGTTTTCTCTTGTTGTTCTTTGCTCTACGACGTGTACTGCAGAGCTCTTCCTGTGAAGACAGAGCTGCTGTGCTGACAGCTGCATACTGGCCCACGTGAGCACTGGTCAAGGGTGTGTCAGCCCGCAAGGGAGAAGCTCCTCAGAGGAGGGCAGTCTGGGGGCACCGAACAACAGGTGTCCACCCATGGCCCCCACGTGTCACTGGGTGCTCCCCTACAGGGGTAAGGCCACTCCACAGAGCACAAGAACGCCCACATAAAACCCAGTCTGAATGTCAAGACTGGCGGTGCCACACATCACAGGAGGGTGTGACCGAGTTGTTACTCATACAATGACGATCCCGGGAAGGGAAGGCCGCTCTCAAGAGGCTCGACAGCAGGGGGATGACCGGCTCTGGCTTTCACTGTGGTTGGGGTGAACGCGCTGGCACCGAGTAGGGAGCACACAGGCTTTCTTATCAGATCGCCTAGATGCTGAGGGGAAGCATGCGGAGCTGTAAGCAGCCCAGTACCAAAAATGAGGTCCAGCTCTTTGTTATACAATATCACTAATTTCTTGATTCTTCAAAATTATCCTCCTCAGACATGAATGTTTTTGTGTCACTACAGAATGTAAGGTGGTTGTAGAGCTGAGAACAGAGACAAAAATCTCTAAAATCCATATTCATGGGGCGCCAGGGTAGTGCAGTCTGTTGGCTTGGGTCATGATCTCAGGGTTGTGAGATCGAGCCCCGACTTCTGTTTGGTTCTCCCTCTGCCCCTTCCCCACGCTCTCTCTCTCAAATAACTTTTAAAAATCTTTTTAAAGGGGCGCCTGGGTGGCTCAGTGGGTTAAGCCGCTGCCTTCGGCTCAGGTCATGATCTCGGAGTCCTGGGATCGAGCCCCGCATCGGGCTCTCTGCTCAGCAGGGAGCCTGCTTCCTCCTCTCTCTCTGCCTGCCTCTCTGCCTGCTTGTGATCTCTCTATCAAATAAATAAATAAATAAATCTTTAAAAAAAAAAAAATCTTTTTAAAAACGTGTATTCAAGGCCCTCTGTGAAATCGCCCCAGCCGGCTTTCTAGTTTTTGCTAATGCTTTGCCCAATTCATGAATGTACACAACCTGCAAATGAAAAAGCTAAAGGAAATAAAAGGAATTAAGTGAACCTGGGAAGTCTGGGAGAATGACGGAGAATCAAAGTTATAGACAAGAAAGTAAAAACAAGGACGTTTTTACATAGACACTTTAACATAAAACCTCTAGCATGCCAGGAAAAGATATTTGGCACAAGAGAATAGCAAGTACTATGCTTCCTGGCACACACTTTTTAGAGAAAAAAGTAGCTGGAACCAGCAGACTCACAGCAGGAAACGCTGCCCACTGTGGACACAGCCAGCAGTGGGCTGGGGCGGGGCCAGAGGGACCACGAGAACAGTCCCAGAGAAAACACGGGCAGGTGGCAGGCAGAGTGGTTTCATTTGCCTTTGGTTCCTACTTGACACAGAGCACAAGGCTTGCAGAGGGTGCTGGGTGGTTCCAGACATGGAGCCAAGGAGAGCCTGTGACCCGTGCCCAGCGCCGCACTGTGGCCTCTCCTCCCCTCCACTGACACAGAGAAGACATTTTCACCATGAAAACAGTCACAATGTACTTTTGCTGCTCTGAATTACAGACACCAAATGGCAGACTCTCATAAACAGATGATGGCATGGCTGCTGCTACTAACGTGCTGGTGACTTCAGAATGAAAACATTGTTTGTTTCACTAAAGCCTGCTTGAAATTAGTCCTTTTAAAAGCAAAACAACCCTCACCTATTGAGTAGTTTGGTCTTTATATGTTATAACTAATGGTTTTTAACCACCCTCCAAAAAAGAAAAAAAAAAAAAACCTCTCAGTAACTTAAATATATATCCAGAAAAATGTCAAGAAATGAAATAAAGCATCTATAGTCTTCGAGTCCTGAATATAATGCAAGGACAGTTCTCCTGAGAATGAGGTGTAAGTATACAAGATTTCAGTAATCACTTCTAGTGTTGTAAATGAACCAGCCTAAAAGGAGGTAATCAGATCAATAAATACTGACAGCTCAACAGTTACAAAGTTTGTAGTAGGCTACACAGCAGAGCACCGACAATATATAGATGTTTCTATATTCACCAAGTGAAAATAAACACATTGATTGAAAGAGTAACATTAAGTCAGAAGACATAGCAACTTTTCTTTTTGTTATAAAAGCTTTACCTGGGACAGTCTGTGTGAAAGTTCTCTTGTGGAATGAACACACACACACACACACAACCTCATAGCACCACCACCTAGTCTGAGCTTGTCAGACTGTACTAGACCTTGACACCAGAGACCGTAGTTGATAGGACCAAGGGTGAACTTGGGACCCAATCAGGTTCTCTGGAGAAGGTTGACATTCAGAGCCAGACCATCCATCTGGGAAGGGTATACAGACTTGGGCTCTCTGAGGTGGGCTGCTGGCCACATGCCTGTCCACCCAGTGGGAGCGGTCTGCAGAAGGCAAGACCTACAGAGAAAGTAAGGTAAGTGTCCTAAGACCTGCTTGGAGCATGAGGGTACCCCATTTCTAGTCTCAGGCTTCTGACATAAGGGTATCGTTCTGGGACATGGCCTTGATAATTGGGCTTCCGGGAAGTGGGTTTCTAGGACTTGCAACCAAAGTGTCTTCACCAATACGGTGGTCCTTTCAGTTCCTTTAGTGACAATGCGGGGGGGGCGGTGCTGGGATGAATATAGAAGATGACCAAATCAAGCTCCAAATTATTCATTCTTTACCTCTGGTCAATCTCCAGAGCCCTGACACACTTTTTTTTAAACAAAATTTTCAGCTTTATACTTATTTTCTTGTGAAGACTCGTGACCTCTTTGTTCTGCTGTATTTGAAAGTCTCACAATAGACTTTGATAAGTTTTTTCCTCTTTGCCTTCTTTTTGATTAGCTTTTCAACCATTTGCCCCGCCCCCCCAATAGCTGGAAAGTTACACACTCTATTTCCACTTGTCCAACAGCTTGGACACTTGGTCATGCACTACTCATTGGAGGCTACATCAGTGTCTGTCCTTCCCATGAACAAATGACCGCACGACTCTTTACTCTCACTCACTCCTGTACTGCTGTGGATTTTTAAATTGTAGCTTTAAAAAGGAGACCTCGGGGCGTCTGGGTGGCTCAGTGGGTTAAGCCTTTGCCTTCAGCTCGGGTCATGATCTCGGGGTCCTAGGATAGGACCCCGCATCGGGCTCTCTGCTCAGTGGGAAGCCTGCTTCCCACCCCCTCTCTCTGCCTGCCTCTCTGCCTACTTGTGATCTCTGTCAAATAAATAAATAAAATCTTTAAAAAAAAAAAAAAGGAGACCTCACTTGACATTCTTAGGATTTTATTACATAGTCACTGTTTGATGTATTTGCCATATTCTTTGCTCTTCATTGCTTCTTGCCTCTCAAACCCTCCTTCTGGGACTATTTTCCTTCTGCCTGAGGAATATCCTTTCATTCTGACACAAGTGTCTACATGGTCTTGAACTTTTCCCAGTTTTATGAAGATGAAATTGAATTAGAACATGGTAGTAGTTCCAGGCATGCGAGCAGTGCTCTGAGTCTGCATGTATTATGAATGATGACAGTAAGTCTAGTTAATATCCTGTGATGAGAATTTTACGTTATCTTAGCAAGTTTCAAGTAACAACAGTGCCAACCACAGTCGCCTTGCTGTGCAGCACTGCACTCCGAGATGGCCTTACCTCACTGTCCATACCTTCCGACCCCTCCACCCACATCCCCCACAAACCCCCCACTCTCTATCTCTGGCAACACCAATCCACTCTCTGTATTGATGAGTTTGATTTTTTTGTCTATTTAGATTCCCCATGAGATCATACGGTATTTGTCTTTCTGTCTGACTTACTTCACTTAGCATAATGCCCTCAAGGTCCATCCATGTTGTCAAAAATGGCAGGATTTCATTCCCTTTAGGGCTCAGTAATACCCCATTGTGTGTGTGGATGTGTGTGTGCTACATTTTCTTCATTCATCTGTCAAAAGACACTTTTGGTGGTTTCTGTCTTGACTATTGTGGATAAAGTTACAATGGACATGAGGGTGTAGATAGGACTTTACTCTTATTTATTTTTTATTTATTTTCTTTGGGTTTCCTTGTTTTAAAAAATTTAAATTCAATTAATTAACATGTATCACTTTTATTTTTGATGGAGTTTCTTTGCTGAGTGTAGCAAGTTCGACCACATTTTCTTAGCACATTGAAGTTATCAGTTGACTGGTTTCTGGTTTTTACTGCTGCTGTTGAAAAGTCACGTCGCTGCTTTGAAGGTTCTCCAATTCATTTACCCTCTGGCTGCTCTAAAGATCTTCTTCTTGTCTTAGGTATCTGCAGTTTCACTATAATGTATTCAGGTATGAATTTCGTTATTTTTTTGTTCCTTTTTGGATGTGATCTAGTTTCTTGAGACCAAATCTTAAAAAGAGCATGAAATGTGTATTAAGAATGTACGAGAATATATGAGAGTAATGCACGTGTAGCAGAGTCTGGCTGGCACCCCAGGAGCCGCTGGCACCCGTTAGCCGAATCACATACCCTCGCCTTGCTCTGAAGGCAATGACTATATTGACTTTTATCAAAATAACTTCCTTGTACTTCTTTATTGATTTCCACTTAGGTGTGCAACCCTAAACTCAGTACTTTAGCTTTGCCCAGTTTTAAACCCTCTGTAGACAGATTCATAAAACACATTGCTTCTAGTGTGGTTTCTATCGCCCAAGATTTTATTTGTGAGATTCCTCCATTATGTTGTGTACAAGTCCACACTGTTTGTACTTTTCAATTCTCAATGGTACTTAGGACATGAATATATCAATTTATCATTTTTTCCATTCTACCGTTAAAGAACATTTGGGGTATTATGAATAATGCTGCTGTGTTATTCTAGTGCATGTTTCTTCTTCTTCTTCTTTTTTTAAAGATTTTATTTATTTGACAGACGGAAATCACAAGTAGGCAGAGAGGCAGGCAGAGAGAGAGGGGGAAGCAGGCTCCCCGCCGAGCAGAGAGCCCGATGCGGGGCTCGATCCCAGGACCCTGAGATCATGACCTGAGCCAAAGGCAGAGGCTTTAACCCACTGAGCCACCCAGGCACCCCCCATGTTTCTTCTTTTTAAAATATATTTACTTATTAGAAAGAGACAGAGAGAGAGCACATGCATGCATGCACACTAGAATGGCAGAGGGAGAAGCAGGTTCCCTGTTGAGTGCAGAGCTCGACCACAAGGGGCTCAATCCCAGGACCCCGAGATCATGACCCAAGCCTAATGCAGATGCTTCACCGACTGAACCACCCAGGTGCCCGAGTGCATTTCTTGATATACGTATGTACATATTTCTTTTGGATATTTACCTAGGGGTGACTGAGTCTTCAACTTTTATGGACAATGTCAAAATGTCTGTACCATTGATGGTCAAAGAGCACTGCATGAGGAACCCGCTGCCCCATATCCAACAGTGGACATCGTCAGTGTTTTTACTATTTATCATTCTGGTAGGTGCGCAGTGACATCTCATGGTGATTTAAAATACATTTTTCCCGGGGCACCTGGGTGGCTCAGTTGATCAAGTGTCCGACTTTTGGTTCCCCCAAGACACGATATCTCAATCAGAAATTGAGCTGTGTGGGGGCTTCGCACTCAGTGGGGAGTCTGCTCCCCTCTCCCTGACCATCTCCCCTTGCCCTTCCTCCCACTCACACTTGCACTCTCTGAAATACATACATCCTAAAAAAAAAAAAGCTCCCCTAACTTCACCAACGAAGCTGAACACTTAGATGTGTTTAATTGGCCATTTAAAATTTTGATTTCGGTGAACAGTCTGTTCACACTGCTTGCCTATTATTTTACCGGATGTCTTTCCCTATTGATTTCTGAAGTTCTTTACATATATTGCCTGGGATATACCAAATGTTCAATAAAACGTATCTGCCATACACGCTGTATATGATTGCTTTTAGCATTCAAGTACTCATACCAACAAATACAAATCTACTTTGTTATTTTTAAGGCAGAAGGTAGCCATTGCACAGATGTACAATAAGTCATAATGTAACTATCTTCTATTGATAATCTTTTGGGTTATTTGTAGTTTTTCACTATTTTACACACTACAATGAATATTCTTCTAAGATATTTTTGTACATTTGTGCAAAAATTTTTGTTAGATTGGGGTACCTGGGTGGCTCAGTGGGTTAAGCCTCTGCCTTTGGCTCAGGTCATGATCTCAGGGTCCTGGGATCGAGCCCCACATCAGGCTCTCTGCTCAGCGGGGAGCCTGCTTCTCCCTCTCTCTCTGCCTCTCTACTTGTGATCTCTCTCTCTGTCAAATAAATAAAATCTTAAAAATATTTTTTTGTTGTTAGGTAGGATCTTAACAGAATGGCTTTAGGTTTAGGAAAGATGGATGAAATGACCTATTGAAAGAATTTATTAATTTAAATTTTTATCAACAATGTGTGAAGTGATTATTTTGGAGAGTTTTAAAATTCTCTTTTTCTGCGGGCTTCTGGCTGGTTCAATCAGAAAACATGCAACTCTTAATCTCGGGGCTGCAGGTTGGAACCCCATGTTGGGTGTAGAGATTACTTAAAAAATAAAATCTTACAAAAAAAATTATCTTCTGGTTCTTGTACCTTGTCCAAAGGAAGGCTTGGTTGTCTATCATGGTCCATGACCTCCTTCAGTCTTGTGGCTTCAGTGCCATCCATTCACAAACAAAAGTAATCTTGGATATCGAGCCTGGTCTCTCTTCTGCTCTGTAGAACAGATTATATCATCTTTCTCTGCAACCTGTGTTTATTGCAGGAAATGGACATCCCATCATGCAGCTGTTCACATCAGAAACCTGGGCTTTGGGGTGCCTGGGTGGCTCAGTGGATTAAGCCTCTGCCTTTGGCTCAGGTTATGATCTCAGGGTCCTGGGATCGAGTCCTGCATTGGGCTCTCTGCTCAGCAGGGAGCCTGCTAACCCCATCCCTCTCTGCCTACTTGTGATCTCTCTCTCTATGTCAAATAAATAAATAAATAAAATCTTAAAAAAAAAATCTGGGCTTCATATATTTGATTCCTCCCCCTTCCCTTTCCCTACACCCAGATAAATCTCAAGTCTTGTTGATTTTACCTAATCAGCTAATTATCTCTTGAGTTCCCCACTCCTCTCCCTTGAATCACGGCAGTGGTCTTTTCAACAGTACTCTGCCTCTAGATGTGGCCCTTCCTCTCCTTCAGAAGGCATACTATGCAGTTCCCTTTCTGAAATGCAGCACTGGTTATACTTCTGCCCTGCAGCCTTTAGGGAAAGCCCCAAACTTTCAACGTCAGGTCCAAAGTCTTTGGCGCTGTAGCTGCTTCTCTCCTGTACTCAAGCCTGCAGATCTTTCTTTCTTCTTCTTCTTCTTTTTTTTTTTTTTTGAGATTTTATTTATTTATTTGACAGAGAGAGATCACAAGTAGGCAGAGAGGCAGGCAGAGAGAGAGAGAGGGAAGCAGGCTCCCCGCTGAGCAGAGAGCCTGATGCGGGACTCAATCCCAGGACCCTGAGATCATGACCTGAGCCGAAGGCAGCGGCTTAACCCACTGAGCCACCCAGGCGCCCCCTGCAGATCTTTCAATCGCCTTCATTTCCCACATCCTGCGGGTTGCATTGTAGGTCCTTCTCTCTCACCTTACTGCTTTGTATCCAAACGCTTAAGTAACCTCTGAGTTTCAGTTTACATGGGACCGCAGTTATACTTCATAAATACTTGCATCTATTAGGCTTGAGATGACCCCAGACATTCAAACAGACATGTCAGGAAAGCAGCTGGCACATGGGTGATCACACTCCCCTGGAGAGAAATTAGAGCTAAAGATGAGGTTCCAGACCTGAATTCAGGTGGAGGAGGAGGGCTGCAAAGACCCAGAGGACTGAGAGTTGGAAGGAGGGAGAGCCACGTGTTGCCTGCTGCTGACCCGGCTCTGACAACTCCACACAGGTATCTCCTGCCTGTATCCAAGACACACCACACTCCTGCCAACACGGAGAATCCCACCCCTTAGCAGAGAGGACTCTCATCAGCTCTAAGTAAGAACTATGTCATAGGCCTTTATGGTTGGGATATTTCAACAACAAACTCCAGACACACTCAGTAAAAACTTGAATGACTTTAATCGCCCATATACATATGTGTAAGTCTTCAAGGAATTCACATACCACTTGGGGAAGACGGATGGAAACTACTCTTCATAATATGAGGCAGGGTAACCAGGTGCCAGGGGGACAAGTGTACCCCTGGGGAGAGCTGCTTGGAAAAGGGGGTGTCTCCAGGAGAGCACAGGGAAGGTAGAGGCTCAAGGTCATGAAACAGGGCTCCTTGCTTGCTTTTAGTGTTATTGACCCCACTGTGGCAGGACAGAGGTGACACAGGACAGAGGTGACACCTGGACTATTTACCATACCATGTGGGGACAATGGTGACACCCTTCACTGGTAGAAAGACATAGACAAAGATGAGCATTATGTTTAAGATACTGTTATGTATGCATTACTTGCCTCAATAGTTGGTATGCTTACAGATGATTTTAGACTTTATATTTTCTAGCAATATCTAAATTTTCTATTCTGCTATAATTTGGTATGGTTAGTCTTGTTCTTTTTTTTTTTTTAAGATTTTATTTATTTATTTGACAGAGAGAGATCACAAGTAGACAGAGAAGCAGGCACAGAGAGAGAGGGAAGCAGGCTCCCTGCTGAGCAGAGAGCCCAATGCGGGACTCGATCCCAGGACCCTGAGATCATGACCCGAGCCGAAGGCAGCAGCTTAACCCACTGAGCCACCCAGGCGCCCTAGTCTTGTTCTTTTTAAAATCAGAATTTCATTGGGCAAAATGAGAAAAGAACTTAATTCAAAAGCAATATCCTTGCACATATACAAAGTCAGTAATTTCCAGAACACTAGTCTCCTAAAAATCCCATAAATCTTAACAAAAGTTTGAAGACTGTATTCATGTATCTGGCAGAATTAAAACTAAGCTTTCTCCTTAAGAATGGAAATACAGCATAATAAATGAGGTGAACATGAATTTTTTCCTACTCCTGGACACTAAAAGATTCAAATGGAAATGAAAACATGACATCACCTACCAGTAATGAGGAAAAAATGAGGCCGTGGACAAACACACTATGTTCTGATTTATTAAACCTCAAGCGAGCTTCACGTTATCCCCCATGAGTGATGGGCTACACTGGTTGCCAAAGCCTTCGTTTTTACTAAATATCTTTGTAAATACTGTGGTTGCTCTGGTCTGCAGCCACCTCCCTCAGACAGTGTATCAGTGGAAAAGAATCCCCGTTCCTGGGAAATGTTAAAATTGCCATATGTGTAATCTTCTCACAAACCTCACGCTAAGCATGGGTTTCAGGGTCTGTAGGAGAAAATTACAGGAAAAGGCCAGTTCTGGAGGCTGTGGCTGCAGCAGCTCTTCCCAAAGCAGGAATGCCACGTCCAGAGCACCAGAGGGAAGCACATGAGAAGTGGATGAGAACTTGCCCCTGTGGAGGGTGTGACCCACCGACCCTCGCCGGGGGCAGCTCCCCACACTGACCCTGAACGGTGGCAGCGACTGTCCCTCCATCTGCTCTCCAGGCATGGGCACTCTGGTTTGCACTGCCAGGCAGCTGCCTCCTGTGGCCCGATGGGGCTGGGGAGTCCTAACAGGGACGAGGGTTGTTCCTGCCCAGGTGGGGCACAGTGTGGTGCTGGCCCAGGTCTGCAGGGTGGGAGCACACGGGGGTCAGGGGGCCAGGGCACCAGGGTAGAAAAAGAGACCAGACCAGCTCAGAGCCACAGGTCCCACATTTCTCAGCGAGTCAGGCAAACTATTTCTCTCCATGAAGCTTTGGTTTCCTCAGTTGGCCTCAGCCTTCCTCCTTCACGGAATGGAGGGCAGCACATGTGTCACTGGGTAGGTGGGTTCATTGAGACGGCACATACAGTGAGCCCAGAGAGAGCCTGGCACGGCATGGAGCCCTCAGTGCCGATCCCTGCATGGCAGGACCCTATTCTGCCAGGGGACAGACTGGACATGTCTGACCTAGGTTACTTTAAAACTCAACAAAACGATTAAAGTGCCAAATGAGATACATTACATCTTTAGCACTGAAAATACACTTTTATGGCAAAAATGATTGTAGTTTTTAAGAATGGAAATTAAACTATATACGCCAGATATATATATACATGTATATATATGTATATATATATTTCTGTTGGTTTTTTTTTTACACAAATTTCTTCTGAGACCATTGTCTTGAACTCCTGTCAGAATATTACAAGTGTTAAAACAGATTGGTTTGGATAAGCAAAACAATATCCTGGCTTTAGGGACATGATATAAACGCACATCTCCAACCAAGCCTAAACTTAAATAATCGCTACAAAAAGTAGAAATTGAACTAAATTTTAAAACCCCTCCAACCAGTAGAACCAGTCATTAGGTCAGTCTTGCATCTCTCTGTTTCCGTGACTTCTCTACAGAAAAGAATATGGGACGAATAACAAGTTTGGAGCGCTTCTGAATGTGCTCACGCACGTGAGCCGTCCGGGCCAAGCTGGCCTGAGCGCCCGAGCAAAATACAATTAGAAACATACGGTGTCACAAAGGAGGTCATTTTGGGGAAGTGGCTGCATCACAAGGAAACCACCACACCAGGTTCTTACACGTTCCTGCAGGTTTCTCTACCCAGAATGTCTTCTTCCTTGAACTATGCTTTACGATCTTAGTCCCACCCTAAGAGGGGGTTGTCTCTGAAGCAAGGGCTCTCCTCCTTGAGATCACGCGTGGGGCACGGACACCCAGAGCTCCTGCCCAACTGGCTTAGTTTCCAGGGTCCACACAAGCCCTTTCCCTGGCTCGGTTGCCCTGAGGACACACTGCAATGCTGTGTGAGTGACCCTGGTCCAAAGGGTCTGCTGTATGGGCTGGGTGTTCACACAAGGGGGCCACAGCTTGGGCAGCGCACAACACGGGGCAAAAGGCAAGTGTGGTGGACTAGTCCCCGCTGCTTCCTGCCGCCACGCTACCATGTTCTCGTGGACACAGATTCCGAGTTCAGGATTCTGTGATCCCAACTTTCTGGGTCATCACAGAGGACGCTTGAGAGGGGAGGAGAATGAAGCCCAATGTAAATTATTTTACTGCTTACAAGCCTGATGTGTAACACGCCAACCTTCGTCTGAACCCATCTAAATCCCTTCATGATCCTTTCATCCTTTCCAGTCTCCAGACTGAATGTTCCTGTGGCAAAATAGGTAATTTCACTCCTGATACTTTACTCAATTCTCAAAACAGGGAACTGGACTTCTTCGTCAGATTACTTCCTCCCACCAAGAGGTCAGCACCTGGCATCCTCGAGGGGACCATTCGCTGGAGCTTGTCTCCACACCCAGATGTCATGCAGAAGAACACATCTACGCCTTCTCACCTGACACGGTCTGCACAGAGATTCAGGGTCTGGGCCCAGAGATCCCGACCTAGAACCCCTCTGGCAGTCCACATGTGCCATTCTACTAAGCCCACCCCTGATCACTCCCTCAGGGAGTGAGGGGAGTCCCCAAGAAGGTCAGACCTCCAAGGTCCCATGGCCTGACACACCACCTCCAAGAGACAGAATCACAGGAACAAAATGGTCAAGTTCGTGTCACAGACGCCCCTCTTCAGTATTCCCAACAGAATGTCTTTCCGGGCCTGTGGAATTGTAACCTCATGAGGCAGCTCAGGCACAGGTGTGGTTAGGAGAAAAGGTTTTTGTTTGTTCGTTTACTCCACGAAGCCCAATTAGCCTGCCTGTACCTCTGTCTACTGATCTTGGCTCTGGTCTCTAGCATGCAGTCTCTCGGCCTCCATTTCCCAGTCCCTGCAAACAACCAGCTGAAGGGAGGTGACCCCATGCCTGGCAGGGCCACTTCTCTCCTATGACAAGGAGCTGAATGTGATGAGCTACACTGAGAGTCATGAGCAAACCGTCCAATCTACTGTGGCTTCTTATCGTAAGAGCTGAAATGCAAGACGAAGTCCTCTGCCTTGTTCTGCATCAAGAATGGCTTGGCTTGGGGTGCCTGGGTGGCTCAGAGAGTTAAGGCCTCTGCCTTCGGCTCAGGTCATGATCCCAGGGTCCTGAGATGGAGCCCCACATCGGGCTCTCTGCTTGGCGGGGAGCCTGCTTCCTCCTCTCTCTCTGCCTGCCTCTCTGCCTAATTGTGATCTCTGTCTGTCAAATAAATAAATAAAATCTTTTTTTTGTGTGTGTGTGTGTGTGCCTGGGTGGCTTGCGTGCCTGGGTGGCTCAGTCGTTAAGTGTCTGCCTTCGGCTCAGGTCATGATCCCAGCGTCCTGGGATTGAGCCCCGCATCGGGTTCCCCGCTCAGCCGGGAGCCTGCTTCCCCCTCTCCAGCTCCCCTGTGCTTGTGTTCCCTCTCTCGCTCTCTGTCATGGATGAATGAAATCTTAAAAAAAAAAAAAAAATGGCTTGGCTATTCTTCTGTCCTTGTATTTCCATATACATTTTACAATTTGTCAAGTTCCATCCAAAAAAAAAAAGGGGAGGGGCACCTGGGTGGCTCAGTCGTTGGGCGTCTGCCTTTGGCTCAGGTCATGATCCCAGGGTCATAGGTTCGAGTCCTGCACTGGGCTTTCTGTTCAGCGGGAAGCCAGGTTCTCCCTCTCCCACTCCCCCTGCTGTGTTTCCTTCTCTGTGTCTCTGACAAATAAATAAGTAAAATATTTTTTTAAAAAGGGAGGGGGGATAAACTATGAGGTTTCTGGTTGAAACTGCATCAACTTTGATCAGTTTAAGTAGAAATGGTATCTTGCAATCCAGAATGTTCCATTCCCCAAGGCTGGTACTGGCCCTCTCTGTACTGCTGCTTTAATTTCCTTCAACATTTTCTCTGAAGAGAGCTTGCTCATCATTGCTTAGATTCGTTCCAAAATACTTGTTATATTTTTAATATATTTGATATTTAAAGCACATCTTACCTTCCATTCTTTAACTGTAGAAAAAACAACTGATTTTTATATATTGTGTATCTGGAAAACACATTATATGATTTAATGATTTTCCTAAGTTATTTTTGATTTTTGACATATATACCATATCATCTGGGATTAATAAGAATTTTTTCCTTCCATTACTTAGTTTGATGTATTTTTTCCCTTCTTTTCTTGCTTTCCTCCACTGGCTGGGACCGTCAAGAGCTCCTTGTCTTGTTCCAGAAAGGGGAAAATTTCAGTATTTCACCACTGAGTATTTTTTAAATAACAACTTTACTGAGATATAATTTACATACCATAAAAGTCACCCTTTTTTAAAATTTTTTTTTTTAAAGATTTTATTTATTTGTTAGAGAGAGAGAGAGAGAGAGAGCATGAGCACAGGCAGACAGAGTGGTAGGCAGAGGCAGAGGGAGAAGCAGGCTCCCCGCTGAGCAAGGAGCCCGATGTGGGACTCGATCCCAGGATGCTGGGATCATGACCTGAGCCGAAGGCAGCCGCTTAACCAACTGAGCCACCCAGGCGTCCCAAAAGTCACCCTTTTAAAGTATATAATTCAGTGGTTTTTAGTACATTCATAGTGGGGAGCCATCCCCACGGCCTATTTCCGACACATGTGGTCACCCCATAAAGAAACTCTCTCCCCTACCCTGCCACCCCAGACTGCTCACCCACTCCCTCCCGCTGTGGATTTGCCTGTTCTGGACATTTCTCGTAAATAGAGTCATACGAAGTATGTCTTCTCTGATTGGCTTCTTGCATTGAGCATTGTGTTTTTGAGGCTTGTCCACGTGGTAGCGAGAATCCGTGCTTTATTCCTTTTTACGGCTGAATGATATTCCACTGTGTGGCTGGACCACATTTATCCATTCATCAGCCGATGGGACATTTGGGTTGCTTCCACATGTTGGCTCTTATGAACATTGTAGCAATGAAATTGGAAATTCATGGATAAGTTCTCATGTGGATATTTACTTCATCTTCCCAGGTATGTAGCTATGGGTGGAAGTATGTTGTTTTCTAGATAATGTCAGACTAAGGAATTCCTTTCATTTCTAGTATGCAAAAGCGTTCTTTCGTCTTTAAACATTAACATGATCGCATGATGGTCTCTGTGTGTGTGTGTGTGTGTGTGTGTGTGTGTGTCTTATCCTCAAATCAACCTGTATTTCTGGAATAAGCCCAACGTAGTCATGGTGTATTATCCTATTTATATATCGCCAGATTTGTTTGTTAATATTTTAGTTTTGTGAATCCATGTTCACTAGTGAGACTGATTGATAATTTTCCTTTCTTGTAATATCTTTGTCAGGCTGCTATATGGTTATGCTAGCCTTAAAACATTGATAAAATTTGTTAACAAATAACATAGGTCTGTGGTATTCTTTGTGGGAAGGTGTGAAATTACAAATTTGACTACCTCAATACTTATAGACAATTCAGATTTTCTATGTCTGTTTCTGACAGTTCATTAAATAGTATTTTCTAGGAATTATCCTATCATCTAACTTTGCTGGCATAAAGTTGTTGATAATATACTCTTAATGTTCTTTTACCTGCTCTCAGAATCTACAGGGACGCTGTTTTTAAGTCCTCACACTGGTGACCTATATTCTCCCTCTTTGTTCCTTCATCAGCCTTGCTGCTGATTTTATTAGGTCTGTTTTAAAAAAACCCCAAAGGGGTGCTTGGGTGGCTCAGTTGGTTGAGCGACTGCCTTTGGCTTGGGTCGTGATCCTGGAGTCCCAGGACAGGGTCCTGCATTGGACTCCCTGCTGAGTGGGGAGTCTACTTCTCCCTCTGACCCTCTCCCCTCTCATGCTCTCTCTCACTCTCTTTCTCAACTGATTAAGTAAAATCTTAAATAAACAAATAACCAACCAACCAACCAACCCACCCACCCCTGGGATGCCTAGGTGGCTCAGTCCATAAAGTATCTGCCTTCAGCTCAGGTCATGATCCCACAGTCCTGGAATCAAGTCCTCCATCAGGCTCCCTGTTTAGTGGAGAGCCTGCTTCTCCCTCTGCCTGCTGCTCCCCCTGCTTGTGCTCTCTCACTCTCTCTCTGACAAACGTATAAAATCTTTTTTAAAAATGTACCCCCCCACACACAGTTGTGGCACTGTGGATGTTGTCTGCTATGTAACTGTTTTCTATTTCGTTGACAGTTTTGCTCCTTGACATTTCTGGCAGACTCCCCCAGGGCAGGAAGCTACCCAGGGGCTCCAATTTTTTTTTTTTTTAAGATTTTATTTTATTTATTTGACAGAAAGGGACAGCGAGAGAGGGAACACAAGCAGCAGGAGAGGGAGGGGGAGAAGCAGACTCCAGCCAGAGCAGGGAGTCTGATGTGGGGCTTGATCTCAGGACTCTGGGATCATGATCTGAGCCAAAGGCAGACGCTTAGCGAATGATTGAGCCACCCAGGCACCCTCCAAATTTTTTTTTTTAAACCACACTGGTGATTTAAAATTTTTATAATTATCAGGCTTTTCAGTCTTCGGTGGTAAGGTTGGTAGAACCCAAACTGCCAGTATTTAATACAGAAAACTGATTTTTAACTGTGTACTTTTAAAATTTATGCCATTGGTATGCATTTGTATTACTGATTCCAGAATATAAAAGTAATTTAAACAATAAAGTGGCAGTGAACTGGGCATCCTGTCGATTTATGGTAGTAGTACATATCACAGAATCATTGTAGAGACACGCACCACAACTCAGGAAGTGGGGGGACAGTCTGTATCACGGCACATTCACACACTAGCACTCCACTCACATGTGAATATTCCTCAGAGAGGGTATTTCAGGAACAACAAATGAAGCCTGTCACACTTTGGTGTGAATTAGTTGGAGATATCTGTGGCACAAAAAGGCAGACAAGAGACCCCAGGATGTAAGACCCATTTCTGAAAGGGACCTCTGTAAAATTTCCAAAATTCAGCTTTATCGAGATGCTAGCTACCAAGTTGTCATATGGAAAACCACACCCTTCCAAGAAAAACGAACTAATTGGTACTCTACAGCACAGGAGTAAAAATACTGAAAAGGAGTCGTCACTCTGACATGTGTTCTGGAGGCTGAACCCGTGCTGGCTGTCCCTGTGCCTGGGCGCACAGGGACCCGCTCACATCCTGCGCCGGACCCACACCACACTGCAAAGCTGCTGTCAGAGCCAAGTCTCAGGACACAGTTATGGCTGCAATAACAAAGGGGTGGAGACTCCAACACCAGCATTTTCCATGTACTATGTGGTTAAAATAGTTTCTGCAGAAGGATTCATGTAACAGTCCATTAAGCCACAAAATGTTAGAGCAGGGACCTCAGAAGCCAGAGTCCTGGTCTCTGTAGCACCGTTAGTTTCGGCGTCACGGGAAAGCTGCTTCTCTCTACAATGCTGCTTTAAGTCACCTCTTTTTCTGATTGCTTACATTCTTTTAGAAAGTTATTCTTTTTCTGATCTGGTTATAAGCTCAAAATGTTATCAAAACACAGATGAAACAGTAAAGTCCCTGCATAATTCCATCACTCAGAAATAAACATTAAGAGTCTGATATTTATTCCTTATTAATTCCTTCCTGTTTGTCCTCAAGAAGGTGCTACGCCCTACACATTAGAAGAAGGTAAGTTAACATAGCACACGCACTGTTCTGACTTCCTTTTTTTCCTCTTGGGATACTGGGGACAATTTGCAAGCCCGAATAACAACTACAACTGTCTTTCTACATCGCTTTACGGCAGCCCTGTTCCTGCTCTTTGATGTTACAGTGCTGCGGAGTGCCCTCCTCTAGGCGCAGATGTGCACAGATGTCTCCCCTGGATCCCTGGAAATCAGATGCTGGAGCAGCAAACAGCTATTGTTAAGCTGTGCTCAAAGAATTAAAGGGTTTTGTTTGTCCCAAACATACTGTGTCCAACACTACACTCATCAACATTTTTTCCCTCCCCAAACAGTGTATGTATTTCAAACGAGGCCACTTTTTAAAAGAGAAATTCCAGATTCACAGCAAAATAGAGAGGGAAGCACGGAGGTTTTCCATATATCCCCCAGCCACCCCTCATACATAAACTCTGCTTTTACCAACATCCGGCATTGGAGTGGTGTGTTTGTTACTATGGATAAACTGTACTGACACATAATAATCACCCAAACCCTTACGTTACATTAGAGTTTATACTTGGTAGTATATATCCTATGGTTTAGGACAAATGTGCAATGACACGGACCCACTATTAGGGTATCACGCAGGGTAGCTGCACTGCCTTAACCATCCTCCTTGCTCTGCCGATTCCCCCTCCTCCGCTCTGATCTCTGGCAACCACTGACCTTTCACTCTTCTCCACAGCTGTGCCTTTACCAGAATGTAATATAGTCGGAATCGTAAAGTATGTACCTTTTCAAACTGACTTCTTTCACTAGTAATGGGCATTTAAGTTTCCTTTCCTCTATGTCTTTTCATGGCTTGATAGAGCATTTCCTTTAAGGATTGAATAGTATTCCCTTGTGTGGATGGGCTGCAGTTTATGTACCCATCACCTGCTTGAGCAGCATCTCGGTTGCTTCCAAGTTTTGGCAGATGTGAATATTCGTGTGTAGGAATTCGTGTGGACTTAAGTTTTCAACTTATTTGGGCAAATATCAAGGAGCACGGCCGCTGGATCACATGGAAAGAGTACGCTTAGTTTTTGAAGAAACCATCACCTGTCTTCCAAAGTGGCTGCACTGTTTTACATTCCCACCAGCAAAGAATGAGAGGTCCTGTTGCACCACACCCTTGCTTGCATGTGGTGGTGATGTCCGTGTTTTGGATTTTTGCCATTCTACTAAGTGTGTAGTGGTAACACATTGTTGTTTAATCTCCAAAGCCCTTTTCTTTCCTTATGGTCTAAGTATTTTTGGAGGGGGAGGTAAGAGTCCTATCTCTAATGTCAGAGTTGTCCCAAATGTTTGGTAATCCTGAGCTATCTGCTTAGTACTATAGAGTATCGGATTAAAATACTGACCAAAGGCTTTGAATATGTGGTGGGGATGGTCAACCTTATTCTTATACCTGGTTGTATTAGTAGTGAGTTTGGATTCTGAACATGTGGGGAAGTTCCTTGTTCCACCAGCCACCCAGGCCAACTGGATGAGAATGCAAGTTCAATTCGGGGGCAGATGCCTAATACTTAGAACAAATGCTGGAGACCCCAGGAAGGCCGGGGTCATCTGACCTGCTACTCTTTTTCTTTTTTCTTAAGATTTTATTTATTTGAGAGAGAGAGAACGAGTGGGTGAGGGGAAGAGAGAGAGAAAAAAGCACACACCCCGAGTATGGAGTCCGACGTGGGACTCGATCCCAGGACCCTACGATCATGACCTGAGAGGAAGGCAGATGCTTAACCAACTGAGCCACCCAGGCAACCCCCTGACCTGCTACTCCTAAGTACAGTCTCTAACAAACCTCACTGTTACCAGCATTTATAATTTCTAAACCTGGAACACCCACAAGCTAACCTCTCCCACATGTCTTTGGACTGCGGTGTCGTCTGTCAGAGTCTACATGCCTTTATTTTTTTTTTTTTTAAGATTTTATTTATTTATTTGACAGAGAGAGATCACAAGTAGATGGAAAGGCAGGCAGAGAGAGAGAGAGAGAGAGAGGGAAGCAGGCTTCCCGCTGAGCAGAGAGCCCGACACAGGACTCGATCCCGGGACCCTGAGATCACGACCCGAGCCAAAGGCAGCAGCCCAACCCACTGAGCCACCCAGGTGCCCGAGTCTACATGCCTTTAATCATTAAAGAATTTCTCAAAATTTCTTTCTTCTAATAGTACTAATTATTTTTCAATAAATATTACCAAAAAAAAAAAAAAACAATAACCCCCAACAAATATAGTTTCTGTCATTTTAGGAATTTGGGTGCCCCATGTGCTTAGTCAATCATCTTGATTTGGTCTACCCAGGTCATTTTAAGATTCTGGAACAACAAAAATGTGTCTCCTGTCAGAAAATTTGGACACCTGAAGTAGAATAATAAGAATTTTTAAAATAGTCATTATATAATTACCTACTCTATGCAGGCATTTTACATACATTATTCATTTTATTTGCACAAAAATTTGAAAGATAAGTATTGTCATCTCAGTTGTACAGAAGAATAAACTTTAGTCAGAAACAACAGTAACTCATGCAAGGTCCCCGTAAGCAGCGGTGGAACTCTGCTCTCTGACCTGCTCATTTGTAGATTAAAACAAAACAAAACAAAACAAAAAAATAACAAAAATCTGAGGCCAAAGTAGACAAAAAATTTGCCAGAGTAATCATCATCAGGATGCTCTAAGTTCCTACACACATTTTCTTGTTATTGCTTCAAGGTTCGAAGTTATATAATTTCAGTGACATTAATATGTAACAGCTCTTTGCTTTGTTAACACTGCCTGCAGACTGCGGGGAGCAGGGGGAGAAACAAGCCAGTTAACCCCACTAAAGGCATCCCAGGAATGCAGTCTCAACATGGCAACAAGGGCATCTCTGTAATCTGGTAGAGCTCAAGGGGGACCATGTCAAGTGGTGTGAACTTTAAGATCTTTTTTAATGCAAACAGTCTATGGAAACAACACATTTCTTAATCAGCCTCTTCTGAGCTTCCAGCTCCCGCCTTCCTAATGCCTTCGCCTGCCTTTGCTTTCTGCTTCTCCTGTGATTTAGAAAAAATATTTCCCTTGGTAACCATCTTCCCTGGTTACTCTCTTGGCTGTTCTGCACAAAGATCTGAAAGGCATTTATCCCCAAGGGAAGCAGTTATTTCAGATTTTACTAAGAAGTCAGTTAACATTTCTCAACAATCCTCTTTGTTTTAAAGAAAGCTCTGGTTTTGTTTCATTTTCAGCTGGAGACTTAAATGACACCAAGCAAAACCTACTTAGTTTAGAATTTCAGGTAAAAAAGTTTTAAATTTTAAGTTTCTACTAAAGCATGTGGAATGGTTTTAATATTTGGGTGTTTTATGTTGCAAATGTGTTTAACACTTGAGGAAATTACCTCTTACTAATAGATTTTAAAAGTTTAAAGTGTGCATTATGCTGTTTACTTGTTTTTTTCAGGATGAATACTTCCCAAGTATTTTAAACTTTTACGGAATTAGGATTAAATATATTCTTATATGTTTAAATAGAATTACATGCTCAATAGAAGTATAAGTTGGTTTGAAAAATTACATTCTCTATTTTTAAACCTAAAAGAACATGAAATATTAATTAAAATTGTTTTTCATTTTTAAGCCTGTTAAGTTAAAAGGGACAATAGACGTTTCATGGCTTTGTGCAGAAGTTTAAAATTCTCAATTTAATGTTTTAAAAACTTACTTAAGACAGTTGATGAAAAACTTTAAATGGAGAAAAACAGTAAGTTAACCAAGACTTACAGATGGTATTTAATGTTGGGATAAAACAGGAAGTGCTAGAAAGAAAAATTTACTTGATCAAAATAATATCTACTGGGATTAGAGTACCATAAATTTTACCTCTAGAAACACATTTACTCAATTGCAGAGTTGCTTATTAAAGTAAATATTAAGTGTAATTCAAAGTTCTATGTATCACTGAAAATAACAAAGGCCTGGGCATCAAATTATAAAGTTAGTATTGAGAGGCCATTTTGTTAAAAATTATTTAAACATTTAGATTCTGACTTTGTTAAAATTAAGATAGCTCTGTAATTTTATTTTTGACATGTATATTTAGGTTTCTGCATAAGTAAAGGCGAGCCAATTTTGGCGGGGGGCGGGGGGGTGGGGGTGGTGGTGGGGGGGGTGTAGGGAAAGCCTAAGGGAGATACCTCCAGGGTGTCACTGGGGGAGGGCGAGCCCAGACAAGGCCCTGGGACCATGGCCGTCTGAGACCTCATCCAGGGCCAGGCCCCCATCCAGGGCTGGGCTCCTCCTAACTCTCACCCATTTCAGGATGGGGAGTCTGCAAAGATGGCCGTCAACGCAAGACAATTTCCGTGAACTCGCTGCACGCCAAGTGCAGCTGCGACGCTCTCCATCAGAGCCCACGTCCCCCCCACTTGGCACATGCTGCTCCCCTCTGGCTGGCAGCCCAGCTTCTCACACTGCTTCCCCTGCTGCCATTGCGGCTCCTTGCCAACCCATCTGCTGGCTCTCTGAATCGACTTTTATAATGTCAACTGCCTGTCGGCTGAGGGATTTGCTCCTCTCACACCCTTTGCCTGTTAGTTCTACTAAAACTGAAGTAGATGACGTAAATTTGTAGTTTCATTTCAGTGAACTCCAGCAGGGGTTTTGAAGAGACAGTAATTAATGGGCATATATACTGAACAAAAGCTTCCACTAGGGGGTTCGCAGGCACGGACAATGCCTCAGAGGCTGCGGTCCATGGAGCTGAAGTGAGCAGGTGATGCATCAGAGTTTGGTCCAAGTGTAACCACTCAGGGAGGGGGACGCAGGCCGACAAAGTTAAAAAGATCTAGTGAGGAATACCTGGGTGGCTCAGTGGGTTAAAGCCTCTGCCTTCGGCTCAGGTCAGGATCCCAGGGTCCTGGGATCGAGCCCCACATCCAGCTCTCTGCTCAGCGGGGAGCCTGCCCTTCCCCCCACCCCCCCCCC
>NW_022631025.1:3706341-3788329 GCF_010015895.1 Lontra canadensis
CCCCCCCCCGACCCCCGGCCCCCCGCGCCCCCACCCGCTGCCTCTCTGCCTACTTGTGATCTCTGCAAGTCAAATAAATAAATCATAAAAAAAAAAAAAAAAGATCTAGTGACATTCAAGAGAACACACCAAGCTGAAGGCCCACCCTCTCCTCTCACCACACCCTAGAAGGAATGGAAGATCTCTCACAAACAAAGTGAATGCGCAGCTGCACTAGGAGATAAGGAGGGGAGGGGTTCCTGGCCATCTAGACCCTGGGACCAGCACCTCCGAGAACAGGAAGCGACTGAAAAAGACACTAAGTGAAGGAGTTCTCATGTGGAAAATCAAGTCCTCGTTAGGTTAAAAGATCCCAAGGATAAATTTTAAAAAATGAAAACAAAAAATGAAAACAAGCCTGTGCTGTATAGTAAAACTTCTATTAGAGAGGAGTTGAAAATACGAAAATAATTTCCACACAAAGAGGGAAAAAAGACTTCTTACAAAGAGATGAGAATCACATTTAAGACTTCTCATCAATAACACCAGCAAACAGACAACAGCTAAGGTTTTGGAGGAAAACAATTTTGAGATCATTATTCTATTTCCAACAGTTATATTTTCTGATGTAAGATTTCAAAAATTTTAAAACCCAAAACATTCCTTTGGAGAGAGAGGATATATTTCAGCAGGAAATAAAAGTAATCCGAGGGAACTCCTGGTTCTGATAATGCAAACAAAGCACTCCAGAGCAGCAGATGCTGAGAATAGATTAGAGGAAAAGAGCAAGACTAATATTTGGGATAGAATTGAAACCAAATAGGTTTGAACAGCTTTTTTCTGAAGGCATCTGGAAGGAGTGTCCAGAAGAGGCAGCGGAGAATTTCTTTGTAGCTTTAAAACAGCCTCAGAAGGCAAGAGAGAAATAAAACTCTAGGAACTGGGATGCCTGGATGGCTCAGTGGGTTGAGCATCCAACTCTTGATTTCAGCTCAGGTCCTGATCTCAGGGCTGTTGGATGGAGCCCCATGTCAGGCTCTGCGCTCAGCTGGGAGTCTGTTTAAGATTCTCTCTCTCCTTCTACTCTTCTCTACCGCCTCCTCTCCTCTGTCAAATAAATAAATGAAGTCTTTAAAAACAAACAAAACGAAACAAAACAAAACAAAAAACCATCTAGGAACAGGGCCATGCCAGCAGCAGCGTGAAAGGAAGGTGATGTGGCAAAGTCCTCAGGCTCTGGTTTGGGGTTCAGTGTAATTAGTAATCAGGGACAGTGAGGCTCAGCTTCAGATCACTGTCTATAACTGGTAGTGCTTAACCTCATGACCGAAGCAGATGTAAATCCTTCTGGGATAAAGAATATATCACCCAGGGCTTCAAAGTGTTTTCCTAATTTTCATTATATAACATCTGGTGCTCAATCAAAAGTCATGAAGCATTTGAAGAAACAGAACAACATGGCTACCACCCCAGGGAAATAATAGAAAGTAGAAATAGGGTCCAAAAAATGGCAGTCTTCAGATATAGAGTTTAAGAAAAATGTGATTAAGTGTTCAAAAAGTACAAGACTGAAACTTTCAGTGGAGAATTAGAAACAATGAGAGGAACTCACTGAAAACTCAAAAACTAAAACCCACAATAACGGAATCAAGAGAGTCAATGGACAGATTTGTTGTTGAAGAGATAATGAACTGGGATAGAGGTTGAAAAATGACCAGCATAATTCATGGAGTGAAAGGAGTGAAGATGACAAGAGAGTGCAGACACAGTAAAAAGGCCATCACCCCTGCAGGTGTGGCTTTGGACAGAAACAGGACAGAAGTGGGAAAGTATTAGGTGGAAATATGGGCCCAGCACGTTTCCGCTGCGCAACTCTGCTTAGATGGAAACATAAGAGCTGACAAATCTCCAAATTTAATGAACATGAGGCCATAGACTGAAGAAATGCTTAAGTCCCCAAGAGGATAAAAACAAGAAAATGCTACCTCTGTATGATAGAGCAAAACATCTGGAAACCAAAGCCAAAGAAAATATCTCCAAAGCAGCCAGAAAAAAAAGTTACTTTTAAAGGAGAAATAATCAGGTTGGCAGATGACTATTCAATCAAAACTAAGGAAACAAGAAGATATTGGAATGAAATCTTCAAAATGATGAAACAAAAAACCTGTCAACCTACAATTCCATGTCTAGCAAATACATTCTTTCAGAAATACACAATACATAAATCTTTTCAGATACATACGAAAAAAGAACTGGCCACCAGTAGTCCTGCTTTAAAGCAATTACTAAAAAGTGTTCTTCAATCAGAAAGAACATAACCCTGACAGGAGACTGACACTGCGACAGAATGAGCAGACATGAAAGGATAAATGATTAGGTGATTTGAAAGCACTGGTTCTCAGCTGGGGCAGGATGACCCCCCTCATCCCCCATCTGGTAATGTGTGAAGGCATTTTTGCTTGTCATTATCAAGGGGAAGGTGCTGGTTCTAAGGAGTAGAGGCCTGGGATCCTACTAAATATACAAAGACCAACCCTCCACAAAAAAATAATTACTTAACGCAAACGTTAATAGTGCTAAGGTTGAGAGAGCCTGACCTAAATGAAAATCAACATCATCGTCTTCTGAGGACTTAACATATACAAAGAATTAATATGATGGACACAGCACTTGTGCTGGGATCAGGCGACTGGAGGTGAAGCTGTCCCTTGCATTGTCCAGGAAGAGGGAAAGGTACTAATTTACATTTATATTAAGACTTGATAAGTTGAGATGTAATAAGTAATAAATAGTATAAATTACAATAGTAAAAAGTGTAAATTAGTAACAGAACAATTAAAACTCACTAATCAATTTCAAAAAACAAGTAAGAATAAAAAAAAGGGAAAAACAAACCACAGAACAGGCAGGACATGTCAAGTATTACATTAAATATAAATAGACTAAATGTTTCAGTTAAACGACAAAGATTGTCAGATTGCATTAAAAAACCTCCATATGCTAATGTAAAGTATATTAAAATATAAGATTATAGTAAGACGACAGTAAAATGATGCAAAAATTATACAAGCAGATGTATACCAAAAGAAAGCATCCATATTACCAAAGTAGATCTTATGACAAAAAGCACTACTAGAGATATAAAAGTACCTAATGATAACAGCACTAGAAAGATATTACAATTCTAGATTTGAAAATACCTATAAGGTAGCCTTGAAATATATTAATAAACATTACCAAATTACTTATAAATATTAAACAACATCCCAAAATAAACCCAAGGGATAATATAGTTAAAAAACAAAGGAGACTTTATTATTATACTATTTTTAAACTGAAAATTAAGGGACACCTGGGTGGCTCAGTGGGTTAAGGCCTCTGCCTTCAGCTCAGGTCCATGATCTCAAGGTCCTGGGATGGAGCCCCACATCAGGCTCTTTGCTCAGCGGGGAGCCTTCTTCCCCTCCCTCCCTCTCTGCCTACTTTTGATCTCTGTCTATCAAAAAACAACAATAAAACCCTGAATATTAAAACTATGAACACAAAAGTACTTCCAAAAATATATACATAAGAGTACTTATAATAGTGAAAAACTAGCAAAGAATTTAAATATTCATCACAAAATTGTTAAATAACTTATGGAATGAAAACAGAGTGGACAAATGGGATGGATTAATTTATATTGACATATATGTCCACAATTTATTAATGAGTGAAAGGAAAATAGGTAGTAGTAGTATAAGCTATAGTGAACAATTCTATTTGTTTCAATATATATGTTCACGTATGTAAAGAGGGGTCACAAAATTGAACTAGAGGGTGGAAAACTAGGGCCCACAGGCCATATTCTGTTTTTTCAAACAAAGTACCACTCAACATAGTCATGTGTATCTGTTTACTTACTACCACCGGGAGCTACTTTGGGCTGTAACAGCAGAGTGAGTAGTTTCAACAGAGACTGTTAGACCTCAAAGCCTAAAATATTTACCTTTTGAACCTTGAAGAAAAAGTGTGCCTATCCGTGCACCAAACTATGAGTTATGGTTAAGGCAACTTACCTTTTCTGCCCTATAAACCTACGCATCATTTTGAGTTTGTAAAACATATATACTACTTTTACAAATTTAAACACCTTAAGAACCACTGATAAAAAAGATTAGAAAACTCTGGAGAGAGAAGGCATGTGTGAACATGGCTTCTACCTTTATTTTTTAATTTAGTTTTTTTTTTTAAGTTTATTTATTTAAGTAATCTCTGCCCCAACATGGGGTTTGAACTCATGACCCTGAGATCAAGAGTTGCATATTCTTCTGAATGAACTAGCCAGGTGCCCCCACTACCTGTATCTTTAAATCTCTTCTGGGCTTTCCTCTGGACAATGAACTAGAGCCCACCCTAAGGAAGACCTTGCTGATGGACCTTCCTGAGCATCAAAGATAAAGTCTGCCAGTACTGGGAAGGAGAAGACTTGAAGGGCTCGCTCCAAGTCTGAGCAGTATGCAGTGGAGCAACATTATAAATGACCAAGGTTGCTAAGAAACAAAACTTCACTTGAGTACAACAGAATACAATCTGGAAGCAGGATCATCCATCAAGGAACACTCAGTTCTGGCCACAGGAGCATATGAGACTTGGAAACAGAGCAAAAGAAAACAGCATCTAAGAGTTAAGAGAAAACACTGGGAAAGAGACCAGTGTATAGAAATGATTTGTTCAAAAGTTATCACTAAAAGACCCCACCTAGCTGTAATTCATTAGATTTTGCCATAAGCAGTGTGTGACTTTGTTACTAAAAACCTCTGTACCTGTTCCTCTAAACCAGGGATTCTCTTGGGGCACCTGGGTGGCTCAGTCAGTTGAACAGCCGATCCTTGATTTCAGCTCAGGTCATGATCTCAGGGTTGTGAGATCGAGGCCCACATAGGCTCTGCACTCAGTGTGGAGTCTGCTTCTCCTTCTCCCTCTGCTCCTCCCCACAGCTGTCTTGCTCTGTATTCTCTCTCTCGCTCTCAAATAAAATCTTTAAAAATAAATAAATAAATAAATAAATCAGGGCTTTTCTATCTAGACAGTTCTGACATGGTGGGCCTGCCAGTCCCTTGTCTCGGTGGGCGGTCCTGTGCTCTTTAAGATATCCAGCAGCACCCAGGACCCCACACACATGGGAGTTGGAAGTGCCCCTCCCAATGGTGACTGGTGAAAAGTCCAGACACCACTAAGTCCCTAGGGGTAAAAACTGTCCCTGGCTGAGAAGCATGGCTTTCAGTGGTGGGCTGGCAAACTTGGCCTGCAAAGTATTTAGCTTTTGCAGGCCGTATGCTAACATCTGTTGAAACCACCCAACCACGCCCTTTAGGGGAAAAGTCAACAAAAGTAGTACACAGACAAATGAGTGTGGCTGCTCCAAGAAAACGTTGTGTATGAGTACTGAAATTTTAAGTTCATATGATGTCATGAATTCTTCTTTTAAATCTTAAAACCATTTAAAAGCATAAAAGCCCTTTAGCTTGTAGGCTGTATTTCAAAATAAGCAGCAGGTGACTCCATTTGGCCTTTAGTCTCCAATTTCCTGACCACTGATCTAACCTGTCAACCCCAGAGCCTGCTCCCTGAGGTCCCCCGTGAGAGGACTCTACCTCTGAGGAAGGTGTGAGACCATACAACACTGCTAAGAGTTTCACACCAGTGAGGTTCTGTTCATGATGTGACTTAGATGTGTGTTTCTAAACAGCCACCGTCTTACCCTGACCCAACCCAAATACAGTGGTGAGGACAGTTGAAAATTAAAGAGTTCTTATTTAGTGTACCTGTAAAACCATAACCATAATTCAGAAAAATGAATACACCCATCATCCCCCAAAACTCCCCCATGACCCTTGATAATCTACCATGCCAGACTTCCCAACCCTTGTCCCTGCCTTGAGGCAACCACTGATACTTCTGACAAAAGACATACAAGATTGAGTCCCTGAAAACTATTAAGTATTCTGAGGTAAATGGAAAAAGAACTACATAGGGGATATGTACAGTGGGTATAGGTCAGATGACTCAGGTTTAAATTCTCAGTTTAAATTCTGTGAAGTTAATCTATAGATTTGTCACAAAGCTGGTCAAAATTCCAGCAGGCTCTTTTTTTTTTTTTTTTAAATGGTGATTCTAAAATTTCTATGGAAATGTAAAGAGCTTGGAATAGCCAAAGCAACTCTGGAAGAGAGAGAAACAAGTCTGGAGGACTAGCACTACCGATGTCAACACTTACTGTAAAGGTGGGGGAGTAAGGATAGTGTGATGCTGCTGTTGAGACAGAAAAGTTTTCAGTGGGACAGAACAGAGGCTTCAGAAGGAGACCAAACCCGCACAGGCAGCTGGTTTTCAGCAGTGGTACCAGAGCGATCTAATGTAGGAAGGGGGATCTTTTCAGCACATGGAACTGGAATAAGTGTGTAGTCATGTATAACACAGAAAATCAATCGTAGATAACCGTAAGAGCAGAAAATGTAAAACTTGTAGAAGAAAACAAAGGAAAAAATTCTGGTGACCTTGGAATGAACAAAGACTACTTAAGTACAGAAATAGAAATAATTTTTTTTCAACTGGACTTCATCAAAATTGAAAGCTTTTTCTCTTCAGAAGACACTGTTAACAATAGAAAAATGCCACATACTGGGAAAAATGTTTGCAAATTAATACAGTCAAAAAAGTACTTGTATCAAGAATAAAGAAGTCTTAAATTCAATCATGAAAAGAAAACACAGTTTTTAGCAGCCCAAAGTTTTGAACACACATCACCTAAGATGATACAGAAATGGCAAATAAGCAGTGAGATGAGTTCAAAATCATGAGTCATGAGGGAAACGCAGATGAAAACCTCCGTGAGCTAGCAGTACACATCAACTGGAGTGGCTGAAATTAGAAAGATGGGCCATGGCAAGTGCTGACAAGTATGGGAGTGACTAGAGTTCTCGGACAATGTTGTTGGTAGTGCAAAACCACATGAACACTTCTGGAAAGTGGTCTGGCAGTTTCTGCAGAAGCTCAGTGTCCACCTACCATTTACCCAGCCATTCTGCTGCTGGTCGCCCAAGAGAAATGAAAACGCGTGTCCGCATTACATGTGCGTGTTCACGGCTGCTTGCTTTGTGCCAGACAAAAAGCGGGAGCCGTTCAAATGTCTAGCAGCATGTTAGTGGATAAACCGATTGTGATATATCCAGACAGTGGAACACCACAAGGCAACAACAGTGGAGAAATCTCAAAATAATTATGTTGAATAAAGAAGTCTTACGCAAAAGGATATATACACGATTTGATTTGTAGAAATTGCAAACTCCTGCTGGAATTTTGACCAGCTTTGTGACAAATCTGTAGATTAACTTTACAGAACTGAGAATTTAAACCTGAGTCATCTGACATTTACCCACTATACATATCCCCTACGTAGTTCTTTTTCCATTCACCTCAGCAATACTTCATAGTTTTCAGGGACATAATCTTGTACCTCTTTTGTCAGAAGTATCTTTAAATATTCCACTATTTTTATGTGTTTATAAGCGGTGTTGCATTTTTAACTTAACTTTCTTATTGCTGTTAGTATATAGAAATCTTGATTTTTGTATATGGATTTTATATACATCAATTTCTATTCCAGTCTGGATGCACTTTGTTTCTTGGTCTTACATTACTATACTGACTAGAACATCCAATAAAATGTTGACTAGAAGTGGTGAGACCAGACGTCCTTTCACTGTTCCTGAACTTAAGGGGAAAACATTATATTTCAAAATTAAGCACAGTGTTAGTGGTAAGTTATACATGACAATTATCAGGTTCAGGTTCACAGCAAGTTACAACTGACAAAACTACATTGACCCGTCACTATCACCAAGTCCGTAATTTACACTATGGTTCACTCTTGGTGGTATATACTCTATGGATTTGGACAAATGTGAAATGATAGGGATCCATCATTACAGGATTAAGCACAGTATTCTCACTGCCCTAAAAATCACCTGAGCTGCATCTACTCATTCCACACACACCGCCCCCCCACCCCGGGACCAATCCCTGGTAGCAACTGATCTTTTTACTGTCTCTACAGTGTTGCCTTTTCCAGAATGTGACAGAGTTGGAATATTACAGTATTAGCCTTTTCAGACTCCCTTCTTTCACTTAGTGATGTGCATTTATTTCTTCCATGTCTTTTCACGGCCTCGTAGCCCATTTCTTTTTAGTGCTGAGTAGTACTCCCTTGCGTGGACGGACCATTGCTTATCCATCCACCTACTGAACATCTTGGTTGCTTCCAAGTTTGCTGTAAACATCAGCGTGCAGGACTTTGTGTGTTTTCAACTCCCTTGGGTAAATATTAAGGAGTATGATCACTGGGTTACATGGTAAGAATGTGTTTGGTTTCTAAGAAACTGCCACGCTATCTTCCAAAGCGGCTGTCGGCCAGTCTGCATTCCCTCCAGCCATGAATGTGAGCTCCTGCTGCTCCATATCCTTCTTGGTATTTGGTGTTTGTTGTCAGTGTTTTTGATTTTGGCCATTCTAAGAGATGTGTAGTAGTATCTCATTATTTCTGTTTTTGGCTTTTTTAGAGAGAGACAGAGAGAGTGCAAGCAGGAGGGACGGGCAGATGGAGAGAGATGGAGAGAGAGAGAGAGAGAGAGAGAGAGAGAGAGAATCTCAAGCAGACTCTATCTCAGCATGGAGCATGACACGGGGCTCGATCTCACAACCCTGAGATCATGACCTGAGTTGAAATCACGAGTTGGCTGCCCAACTGACTGAGCCAGGCATCCCATCTCAGGGTTTTAACCTACAATCTATTTTAAAAATCAGTACCTGAGATGGGAGAGCAGAAATTGGAGATGATGACTGTAGGTTTATCCTCGCAGTTCCACTTGTTCCTTTATGCTGTTTGGAAGCTGTATTAGTCAGTGTATAAAGGTTTGAGATTATTTCGTCTTCATGAAGAGCAGACCCCTGCACCAGTACACAGAAGCTCTCTTCATGCTTGGCGAAATGCTTCTCCATCTTATCTATTTCATCTTATGTTAATACAGACATTCCTCTTTTCCTTTGTTTAGTGTTACCGTGATACAAATTTTCCCATCCTTTTAATTTTAACCCATTTGCATCTTTATATTTACCATGAGTTCCTCACAGGCAGCAAAGAGTTGGGTTGTGCTTTTTAAAAACTCTAATCTGGGGGTGCCTGGGTGGCTCAGTTGGTTAAGCACCTGCCTTCAGCTCAGGTCATGATCCCTGCTCGATGGGAAGCCTGCTTCTCCCTCATCCTCTGTCTGCCACTCCCCCTGCTTGTGCTCTCTGTCAAATAAGTAAATAAATTTTAAAAATCTGACCTGGCAATCTCTGCTTTTTCACTGTGGCATTTAACCAATTTACACTTAATGAGATTTATATACATATGTTTTGGATTATTTTTATTATTCCATTTGATCTCTTTTATTGCCTTATTTGCTGTAACTTTTTTTGCTTAGTGGTTATCTTAGGGCTTCAGGCATGCATCTTCAACTGACTACATCTTGTCTTCGAATGATGCTATTCCACTTCATAGTAAAGAACCTTACAACAGTACGTGCACACATTTTCTCCTTCCTCCCTTATGCTTCTCTTCTCATACATTTTAATTCTACTTGTTACACACCCCTAAGTACACTGTTACTATATGAACACAATCTTTATGGACTCCTTCTGCACCTCTGTGTGCCTACTAAGTTTTCGCCAGACTCCCAACCGCCTGCTGGGTGCTCTGGAACATGGTCACACGATGGCGCATGGTTTGGTCCTTCAGAGATGCTTGCTGTTCAGTTTTGTTAAAAAGGACCAGAGCAGCCATTAATCTGGGGAAGGGAGGACTGTTTCCCTTGCTGTGCCAGGGCCCTTTTGAACACTCTGCCTGATGCCCTGCGAAGTGCAGGTTCCCCATCTGACTGGCAGGCACCCAGACTCTGGCCAGCCTTTTATAAACCCAGGGAATTTCCCTTTTGTCCTTTACAGTAGTTCTTCCAGTAGTTCTTCCTGCAGTGACAAGAAGTTCACTCACAGACATGCTAATAATCAGGACTCAGCTGAAGACCTAAGGTTTCTGGAAGGCTTCTCCAGGGCAGCTCTCCTTCTCTATGCTCTGCAAACTCTCACCTCCCTGTAATCCCAGGGGATTTTCAACTCAGCGAACCAGGGCTCTGGCAGGATCCCCTCCCTGAGTTGCAGCATGGAAAAGAACTGCCTCAGGCTGCGTGTGAGACCAGTCTTAGGGTTCACCTTGGACCCACCCCCAAACCCCTGCCCAGGGAATCAATGTCCTGTGCTACTTCACGCCTAAGGTTTGAAAAATGCAGCTTCATGTTTTTGTCCTAATTTTAAGTTAGCTTGGGTGGGGTCTCCTGTAACTCCATTTTGGCTAGGAGCAGAAGTCAGATTTGAGTTTTGTCACAAAACTGCTATGATGGCTGACAGGTTCTCTATGAAGTGACCATGAACTAACTTCCAGCTTCTCCAGGTGTCCCTGCTTCTCGGAGCCACTCTGGTCACTAACTGTGTAACTGGAAGGAATGTCAGCCACACAGGGATGGCAACCCCACAAAGAGTGCTTACATCTGGTGATGCACATATGGAAGAATGTAAAACACAGGTCTGTGAGTGACATCTGTACTTAGGCAAAGACCTATGGTGGCAACCCCGTGCTTGCTAAAACCATGGTATGTTTGTGCTGACAGAAGTCACAGTATTTGGCTAGACTGGCACCGATCACCTCCAGTTCCTACACATTTAGGCAGTAGGTACTGTGGCACCAGAAGGGCCTCGCCTCAGCCCCCAGTACATGGTTTTCCATTCAGATGCCCTTTGGGGCTCCTACAACCAGCCCACAGATTTTGAAGCAGACTTGTAATATATCAGCGTCTGAGGTCAGTAGAGCACTTTATTTGATTCAGAAAGAAAGGTTGAACCCAAAGCTTACAGGGTCTTTTGTCTATTTCCCAAGAGCCCAGCAAGATTGCCAGGTTCAGGGTCTATGGCCATGTTTTTGGCCCTTTGACCTTTCAAAATCCCTCCTTTGTAGCTTGGAATTTTAATCTTTGTGCATAGCATCACCTTAAACCTTTACCATTCCTGCTAGGGTGGTGCTTTCTGAAATGTATCAGTTCTGTTCTGACTGACAGAGGTGACCAAGGCAGGTAGGAGGAGTGGGGTAAATCTCCTCACCAAGCAAGCTGCCACTTTCGCCCGTAATCCTGGGTCCCTAGCCTCCCTTTTCAGATTCTCCTCCACACACCCTGGCTCCATCTTGGGGTACTGACAGCAAGGGAACCTGAAAGAACAGAGAGGAGAGATGCCCAGCAGGGGCGAAGGGGGAGACACAGGTTCTCAGCTTAGGGGGCAATGAATGCCACACAGACCTTCCTCACAGAACTAACCACAGGCCAAAGTGTGTGGCTAGGTGAATCCTTCAACCAAGCCCTACAATCAGTCACCCGGTGGAGGGTTTCTCTTTACTTTCTGTGCTACCTGACTTTGTGGCACCTGGACCAACATGTCTGACCACAATGCCACAACACAGGTAGTCTATCACCAGGAATACGAGTATTCATTCCTCCAATACCTTTTTCACTTTTACAACATGCAGGGCCCTGCACTCTTGGGGCCAGCTAGTTAAGAGTTACTCTTATGTCTTTGCAACCGAAGCGAGTTTGCTGTTATTTTTATTAGGTACACCTATGCCCCCTCCTTCCAACAAGGAGTTATAGAGCTAGAGGATAGAAGAACCAAATAGCAGAGCAGAGGACAGGGCCGTGGGCAGCCCAAGTCAGAGGATGACCTGGCACAAAGGTAGAGTGACCCCGGGTAACCTGAGGACACAGCACAGAGGTCTAAAGAGGGCTCAGCAAGCCACGGCTCGGAGGCCGAGTCCAGGGAACTGTCTCGGCACACCCGTTTGTGCACCACGGTCTATCCTCATGCTATAGGGGTTAAGTGGAGTAGGCATGACAGTGTGTGAGCTGTAAAGCCTAGAACAGAATATTTAGTATCCGGTTTTTCATAGAAAAAGTTGGCTCCTGCCTGTTCCAGAGGTAAAGATATTCAAAGTTCTTTGATTCTGATAGAAGAATTCTACATTCTGACTTGACAGTAACACAACAGCATGCAGCCCACAGATTATGTGTGTCATTTCCCCACGATGCTGCTGAGGCATACCAGCAACAACACGCTGATTTTCACAAAGGTAAAAATTAGGCACCACTAAATCCGAAATCCTGTTTCCCTCTCATTCTAGAAATTGGATGGTGAAAAAGCAAACATGAAATTTGCAGGTTTGCTTTGTTTCCTTCTGCTTATCATTTTTCAAACTGATTGTGGACGAAATGAAGAAACGCCTAGGAAGCAGAGGAGGAAGGCGTATTACAGGAGACTGAGGAAAAGCTCCTCGCCTGCCCACAGGTCTGGTGGGCAGCTGGGGATCCAGCAGGCGATGGTCACACCAGCAGCAACAATGCCTGCGCTGACCTTGGATTACAGCACAGAGGAAAAGTCTGACTCTGACTCCTTTCCCAGTTTCCTTGGAGTAGAATCAAGTTATAATGTGTTGCCAGGTAAGAAACCAGTGAGAGAGGGGGAGAGAAAAAGAACCTCCAGGAAGAGAATTTTCCAAAAACATTTTTTCAAGTTATCATATATATTAATATATATTTAAAGTTATATTTTCAAGTTAATATATATTAAGTATATTTTTTCAAGTACTATAATATCCAGATATTCTATTATATCTCTTGGTTTAGTCCACAAGGATAAGTTTTGAAATGATTTAAAATTTCATTTACAGAATGTAATTATAATACAAAACTACTGGAAAACAAAAAAATAATTAGCTATCCTACAACTATATTTATAAAACCATAGTTACTATTTTGGTTTGTTAATTTCTAGTCTGTTTCCTATGCCATGTATTTCAAATAACTGGATTCATAATATAGAAAATATACATATAAGGTTATAATCTTTTTCATTTATAATGACAGATCATCTGGGATATAGAAAAATTATTCAGATGATTCCTTGAACACATGGCTATTAACTATTTTCAACCAAAAGTGGCAGTAAGCCACTGAATTTAGTTTATGTAGAGAAACTATTGGGTAGGGCTGGGTAGTGAGGGGAGGGAGGTAAGGGAGGCAGCGAATGTGAGAGCCCATCTCAGGGTGGAATGTGGGGACAGTGGCTCATCAAACAAAGGACAGGCATCACAAATGACACTAGGTCAGATGGAGAGCTTGTCCTCTAACATTCCAATCCAAGTAGGCTATGTGATGGCTGCCTTGGTGGACACACTGACCCATATGTCTGTGACCCTGTATGTAGAGAAATGGAGATACTTTGGAAACACTTCACAAGTATGGCACTGATGATGTGTGAGCTAGTGTTCGGTAACACAGGAACTCTAAAGAAAGGGTCAGCTGCAATCTCTGGCACTTCCCCATCTGCACACGGGTAAGGGTGAGACATGGGCTCATCATTGCTGCCCTTCCTGTTCTCTGTCCTCTGGCATCCGACGGACCCACACTGCTGTGTCTCTTCTGAATTTAGATATGGTCTATCATCTGTTTTGCTCAATGTAATGAGATACTTTTAGGGCTCGTGGGGGATTAGCAACCTCCGTCCCTCTGGTTTGGTCTTCAGGGCAGCCTGCCTGGAGATGCAGAAGCCTGCTGATTGTCTCTGAGACTGTCAGGAGCACAGCCCCTGTGTGCCCCTGTTGGACACGTGGCACAGAGAAGCCATCACTGAGACTTGGGGTTCGTTGTTATACAACGACAGATAGAGTACTGGAGGTGCAGCTCAGAGTCAAGTTACCAGGAGCTCAGTCTCAGAGGCTGAGAGCAGAGCATGCGGAAGCTGCTCTGGGGTCACATCTCTAGGGTCTATCTACCCCGCGCGTGAATGCACACAGAATGCCACTCTAGCGTGACTCTGTCAGTTCGGCTTCATGCTGTGCTCACCGTCCTTCACAGGTGCTGGTGACCACACAAGGAATTGACGGTGCTCCTGCTTCTCTTCTAGGAAGGCAGGGTCACTGTCTGGTCAATGGGATGACCATGTACAACCGAGCTGTGTGGTCTCCTGAGCCGTGCACTACCTGCCTCTGCTTGAATGGAAGAGTGCTTTGTGATGAAACTATGTGCCACCCTCTGACGTGCCCCCAAACAGTTACCCCCGAAGGAGAGTGCTGCCCAGTCTGCTCTGACGCTGGTATAAGTATCTAGCCAAAATGCAGTATCACATGTGACTTAGTCTTCCAACTTCCATCGCTTATTTTGTTACTAACTTAAGTTTTAAATTATGGTAAACTAGTCATCAAGGTACTTAAAATACTTGCACAGTGATGATAAACATAGAAGTTATTTGGGAAAATGGATGGTAGGAGGCAGAAAAAAAAGATCTTGGCTTCATAGTTCCAGCTCTACCAGAATGAGTAAACTTGGACCAGACCACATTGTGCACTGACGCTCGCTTTAGAGAATGAGTGGCAGGATCTGCAGAGCCAACAGTCCCCAAGTGTCATGTGAGGGAAGAACTCTGCTTAGCTCCTTAGGCGGAGTAGCTCCCTTAAGGCAACTCAGTGTGGGCACAGTTAAGACCAGGAAGAAAGACAAGGAACTTCTGATGAACAAAGGCAGAGGGAGTCTGCATCTAGAGAAGAAAGCCCAATGCCCCAGCCTGCCTGCACTCATTACCACTCTGGGAATCTGGGGAAATGCAGGCGTGTGGCCCTGGAGCAGTGCCTGTGTCTTGGGAGCACTGCTTCCTGCCACAGGGCCTGTTGAATGTTCACCGTCCCTGCTCTCACGGGGCTCATACCTGAGGGACAGCTGACTCCCGAGATGGAGGCCTAGCCAGTGCCTTCTGAAAGGATGCACATGTGGCAAATAATGTGATGGGAAGGAACAGAGACACTTTCTCTTGTCTACAATAAAGGAAGATTGTTTTCCATGCACACAGGATAGTTTGAGGGTGGGTGTCCACAACAGCCTCCTACCAGGAAGAACTTTAGAATATTTAGGAATGTAAGCATTTTGGCTTACACTAACATTATTTTACTAAGGTATTATGTCTTTAAAAAATGTTAGCAAATACACAGGCAAGATTCAGAAATTATCAGACATTTTTCAAAGGACTTGGAATAAAATGTTGTGGTTTTTTTGGAAAAATAAACTTGGATATACAGGAAGGATTTTAAACGTTTCAATATGATAGCTTTAGCTTCCCTTCCCTAATTTTTTCCTACTTTCCTTTTGCATGTTCTGCCAGGGATGTGAAAAAGTAACTCACTGACTTTATAATATATACTGGATTGAGAACTCAAGTAATTCCTTCAAATAGTACATTTTCTGAGTTCCTTTTCTGGGTGATTTAGGTATAGTACTAAATAAAAGCAGGGCAACGACTCAGGAAATCTGCCATCACTAGAGCTCACTTCTTCCAGAGCTCTGGTCACTGTCGGGCCCTCCCTTCTTTCTGCTAAATACCCACACGGGTGAAGGCCCGCTGCTGGCCGTTCTGCTCCTATCATCATGGGATGACGGGAAGCACTGCCATGCATGCCTCTGATTTAAAACTGCATCATTGGAATCCAGGAAGCCCCCCGTAAGTGTCAAGTACTAAAAATTTAATTAGAGAGTCTGGGAGGGAGAAAGGAGAACTTTCTATAATCCTGAATTTCAGAAGATGCTTTTGGGCCTATGGGGCTGAAAGAAAATCAGACAAAAATAATTATAAATCTGCAAACAAAAGCCAATTTCACTACCACAAGCAAAATATGTTTCACTTTTTTATGTTTGATGGTACAGATTCTTACATTATCAATAGCCCCAAGTAACTTATCAGTATCTATTATAAAGGTCACACCTCATCATATCGCAACCTCACATAGGACTGCTTACCATCCTGCGTCATGTGGCAATATTATTCCCTTTTAATTACCAGGTAGCAAGATATTTTAGTAAAAATAAATATTGAGGCCAAAGGAAAAAACAAAAATTGCTTAAAATAAATCTTATAAAATAGAAATAAAAACTACTTTAAAAACTACTCGAGCAAAAATTCCAAAATGCATTTCACATTTAAATTGCACTCAAATACCTGGAGGGAATAATATTTACTAACCTCACCTCTACTGTGATTTTTCCTTTTACTAACGTTACACCTCGCCCCTGCTGCGTCTTCCCTGCACGGCCAGCAACCTCCCATGGTACAGCATTAAGTGATAGAAGTGAATTTTCTGGTGATTCTTCAGAACAAAGAGAACCTACCAACTTACCTCGCAAGCAACTGCCACCTCGTCGGGTGGAAATGGACCAAGTGTTGCAAAAAGAGGAACTTCAGTTTGAGGAGGATGAAGAAGAAAGTAAAGAAGATGAAGATAGGGAGCAAAAGAAACAGACCCCTGAACCTGGAGAGCAGGGGAGACCTCTCAGTGAGGGGCACGGCAGAGGAGAGGCAGAGGAGAGACCCCGAGCAGAGGGGAGGCGGGTCCATCAACAAAGACATCCAGCAAGGGAGGAGGAAGAGGAGGACGAGGAAGATGAGGAGGGGGACGAGGAGGAGGGGGACGAGGAGGAGGAGGGAGAGGAGGAGGAGCATGACAGCACCCTTAGAGGAGACGTGTTCAGGGGGCCCTCCAGACCCCTGGCCCCCCCTCCTCCCAGAGGCAGGCCGCCTCTGCCCAGCGGGTGCTCCCTGTCCTACAGGACCATCAGCTGCATCAGCGCCAGCCTCACACAGATACCACCGCTCACAGCACCAGAGATAACAAGCCTGGAGCTCGTTGGTAAGAGAAGTGGACGTCTGTTCTGTTTTGTGAATGTAACTCTCCTTGCCCTGCGAAGGTCATACTTTAATTTCATAATATAAGTTGATCCCAAACAGACTAACTTCACAAGCTACAATCATATACATAAACTTTGTAGAAGACATAGCATGGTTTGGCATAAAGCAAATTTCTCCAAACCAAGTCATGATTTCCCACTGACTTTTTCCCTAAAGTCAGCTTTACTGAGGTATAATTGACATGCAGTAAAACTTATTTTTAGTGTGTTCTCTGAGCTTTGACAGATGTGTACAGTTGCATAACCAGCCCACAATCAGGATACAGAACCTTTCCGTCACCTCACCATGTTCCCTCGTGCTCCTCCTTCTACCAGCCCTGGTCTCTGTTGAGGTGATGGGCCTTCAGGGTTTGGCTGTTCACGGTACGTTACCGAAGTGGGGTCCCACAGCATAGTTCTTTTGTTGGGCTTCTTTTGCTTACCACGATGCTGTGGAGGGTCATCCAGGATGCTGTGGTCATCAGGAGCTGGCCCCTTCCTCACCACGGAGTGGGGGGTGTTCACATGGACGGACCACAGGTGTGGTGAGCCCATCTGGGTCACTTCCACTTTGGGTCACTATACATACAGTTCTAAAAATATCCATACACAGAGGTTTGTGTGGACCTAGTTTTCTGTTTTTTAAGGTGCACAGCCAGGAGTGGAAATGCTGAATGACAGAGTAAACATGAGTTTAGCTCCAATGGAAAGCACCCCCCCAGTTCCCAAAGGTGGCTGCGGCTTTTCTGCCGGACAGGGTTCTGTATCCTGTCACTTGTCTTTCCCTCACTTTAGCCATTCTGGAAGTATGGAATGGTCCAGTCCTCCTCCCTGTGTTCTTATGGGGCTGCTGAAGGGGTTCTGAGCGGAGGAATGGCAGGACCAGGTGTGTGTGTGAGGCTGGATCGTGGGGACCCTGGGTGTACATCCATCTGGGAGACAAGACCCACACCCCGGGAGGCCCAGAAGACACAGGGATGGGAGAATCTGAATGGGGTTTCAGATGTGTCTCAGGGGCAATCACAGAAATAAATTACCAGAGAAATAATAAATATATGACCTTATAAATACACACTCGATAGACCAAGTCTGATGCCTTGGTTGAGGATGGCCAGTCTGTGCTAGGACACCACACTCAGATAACCCCCTAGGGAAATCGCTCATGCCCAGCAGCTCACAACCCAGCAATGTCCCATCCGCCACAGCTGGCATGTCAGCGGTGCTCTGCCATAAGAAAACCCATGAACAATGAATGACCCATGCTCAGTCACACCATTGTGGTTTTGAGAAGGTCACCACGTGGTTTCTCTAGTACTCACTGCTTCTGGTGAGCTTCATTTTGGGTTTAAAATCTTCAGCTACTGTACGTAACCCAGTGTGAAAACAAAATCCCATAAATTGAAAGCATATAAGAACTTGTACAGATTGAAGCCACACAATCTAACATCAGATCTGGAGGCCACCTGCGCTCCTGGTTTAGAGAAGGAAATTTCAGAAAGGTAAGGGATAGGACAGGATTTCTGGCCCAGGATCTAGGACATGTCCATGGGAAAATCCGTTTCTATTTAAGGTTCCAGACATAAAGCTCTGTTATAAAATGCATAATGCTAACAGAATTGTCCAGCGAACCCCACTCGAGCTGTTTTCACAGCAGATTCACCTAAAACAGGATGGCCACGAGCACAGCGAGCCCTTTGAGTGGAGGTTCTGGCCCCATGCTGAGGTTCTCTGCACTTGCAGCTGCTTATACAGATGCTGTCAGCATACGAGTACTGCTTTCTCCTCTGGGGAGAACTCCCTTGCTATCTACATCCGTTCATGAACACACGTATGTGCCCACATGTGCACGAGGGCCTAAACCACAGCTGCTGTGTTTTCTAGGCAATGCCATCACCAGCGTTCCCGACGGAGCCTTCAACGGACTGCCGAATTTGGAAAGGCTTGATCTGAGCAAAAACAACATCACCTCCGCAGGCATCGGCGCAAAAGCATTCAAGGTAATTACACAGTGTGGGTGAGGAGCCTTTGGACCCGGTCTGTGCTGGCAGCAGGGCAGGGAGCGAAAGGAACATGGCTTCACTGTAGCTTCCTCCTAAGTGAAGAAAGTTTCCTTTCTGACATTCCTAAACTCTTCAGGTCTTACCTTGATTCCAGTCTGTTGTTTTATGTGATTCTAGCTGGTTTTTCGAGGTTTTACCCTTAGAGCACCTACAACAGCGAAATGACAAAACCAATGTTTTGAACTTACGGAGCAGTTTCTCCCCAAGCAGCTGAAAACATGTTGAAATATGGTCTCTTAGTACATGAGGTATTTCCAGGAATAAAGGAGAGCTTATCTGGAAACTTTATTAACATTTTCAAGCCAGAAAGTGCTTCATTATTTTGTGCCAAGGGCAAGACCTGATGAACATGTGAGCAGGAGGGGTTCTGGAAACACAAGCAGACGCAGATGAAAATTAGCACAGGGAATGGTGGGGGAAAGGTGAGGGAGAGAGAGGCAACAAACAGCATGGAATAAGCCTCTGCAAGACTTGGGTGTGACTAAAATATTTTCTAAAAAGCAGAAAAGAAGAGGATCAAGGAGTTTCAGAGAAGCCAACACACAAGCAAAAAAGGAGGGGGTCTGCATGTGTAAACAAATACACTCGTGTGCCCTTTTAAGAAGCCCAGTGAAACCTACTACATCCCACTAGGCCAAACTTCATCCCCTTTACGAGCCTTCTTACAAATTCCTGGGCTCGTGTCCCATTCAAGTCGCAGACAGGTTCTTGTCATACAACAGCTGGGAATCACACATTTCCTGCGTTTGATCAGAAAGACACACAGGAAGCTGTCTCCTTTTCTTGTTTTGAGATCCTTTGTCCCATTCCCAAACTGCTCAAGTCTGACGGAGTGCCCTGAGGTGAGTCACCCGTGCGGCCGCCCACCGAGGTGGGGCCGGCACTCCGGTAGACAAGCACACAGCTGCAAACACCGGCGCGCACCCTCCGACAGACTGTGCGGGTGCCGCAAAGGGGCAGCTGCTGGTCTTTGCAGCACGCCATTCTGAAGCACTCACCCCATGATCAATGCCCTTTTATGACTGTTCCCACTAGTCTAACTATAAACTGAGCTGTACAAGTCCATGGTGGCTGATTTCATTGCCGGTATCCCCAACAGATTCCGCTTACTGCACAATCTAACGTTGTGTCTACTGCTGAGAAGGTGGAAACCCAAGATCTAGCAAAATCGGAGTGGTCCAGCAGTGACAGGGGCTTTCTCTTGCTCACGAAAGCCGCGGGTCAGAAGCAGGGGAGTGGCAGGAGAGGACACAGCTTCCGTGGGCCCGAGGCAGAGCAGGCAGGTTCATAAGGCAAGTGGCGACTGCACTCTGAAGGACTGTATATCTGTGACCGTGTGAAAAGGTAATCCTGACATTTGCTTTTCAAGCTTCTGAAGAAGTTAATGCGCCTGAATATGGATGGAAACAATCTGGCAGAGATTCCTTCAGAACTACCATCTGCATTAGAAGAACTTAAAATCAATGAGAACAACCTGCAGGCTATCAATGACGAAAGCTTATCAGGTACTTAAACTTCCAGTTCCTGGGTGTCCTATTCTAGCCTGTCTTCTGCGGCCGTGCAGGGACTTTATGGGCACTACCGCCGTAAGGATAGCTGGTGAGTTTCTCAGGCCACCTTGCCATTTAAGTTCACGACATTTATTTTCTTCTTTTGTGGTGGACTCTGGACCGAAATGAACAACTGAAGTTGTCATACTGTGAACTCGGCACAAAACACGCAGCACGTTAGCTTTTCCCAAACGCTAGCCAGGGTCTGTGGTGGGATCATGTGCAAAGACAGCTAGTGTTGCCTTCCACCTTCCCAGCAGTCTAGCAGCACCTGAGGTACGGGTTCCAACACCTTCTACCTATTGGAAATATTTTTACGTTAATGTTGATAACCCAAGACTAAAAAGGAATAAAACCATTTCACTATTTCTTTTCACTCCCAAAAAACTTCATAGGAACAAAACACTTCTGGTGATGGGAGAAAACACAATAATACCAAGAAATGCCAAGTCTGAAAATTACAGTTATGGAAATACTCTCTTTCCAGATGGACTGCAGGGTACACATGAAAAACATCAGTAAACACAAATGGTGATGGGCTTTGTCATATGGAAAAGACATTAGAAAGTACAATTTTTAACTGTCAGGTGAAGCAGCGCCGAAGGAACATGTAGATCAGCACCCTGATGGGCTGAGTGTGAACCACACGTGAGGTCACCTCTGGCCGTATTCTCAAGAGGACGTGTTACAAAACAGAAGCCCCTCCTTGGAAGGTGTGAACACACGATCCTGGCCGCTGCTTCTCCACACGCTCCCTCACTCCCATCCCCAAAGTCCAAGCACCATGGAGGCCTCGGCCACAAGGAGGGGCTCAAGTCACTGTGCCCAGAGAGCTTTGACCCTCTGTGCTAAGCCCACTGCCCGGATTGGCGAGCGGCTGGCGGCAGGCAGCAGGCAGGGTGTGCCCGTGTGCAGCCGCCACCACTGCTGGGAATCTGCCCTTTCAGGACTGGAGCCCCCGGCTTGACCGTCAGGGGCCTGCTGTTCTCCCATGTGGCAGGTCTTCTCGCACGACCCTTCACATTACAGACAGTTCCGGGTAAAAGGGGAGAAGGGATGCTCCAGGGAGAGAAACAGCATGGGCAAAGGTATGCGGAAACAGGAGGATCCAGATGCCACGGGTGTGCTCGTAGCAGGCCCCCACTCTGGACACTTTGGGACCGTGCACCCCCATGTCCGCGACCGGCCATGTTGCTCCCCACCCCACCATGGGAACGATTTCCTACCAGCTTCCTGCGTATAAACCCTCATTCTACTGCATCTAACCTCCTGCAATCTTCTCTAGCTCCGCCCTGTCCCCCGTCACAGGAGCACACATCCTATGTTTCCTACACAGATGATGTATACAGAAACCAGAGAGTACCTGTGTGTGCCATGTCTCTCTCTCATGGGGTCAACACTGGCCATTAGTCTACCTTTATTATCTGTTTTCGACGAGAAAACTTCCATTACATTCTAAAACCTCAACTGGATTCTTAGTATCTTTGGTTTTGGAAATCAAAGAAAATATGAGAAAATGTGACCACTTCTCTGCTTATTGCCTGGGCTCCCTACTTCCTTCCAGCCCTTCAACTAACGCTAAAACAACTGCCAGGTTCGTGTTTTGTCATGCTGTCCCTGCCCAGGGTGCCTCGCTGCCTGGAGAGGAATGCCAGACCTTACTATCTGGTGTATGAAGGGCTTGCAACCCTCCAGCAGACGGTCCACCCAAGGCAGGCCTCGCTCCTACCACTGAGCACAACCATATGGGTTTTTACCTGTCCATGTTCACCTGGCTGCCTTGGCCTCCCATTTCTACCTACGTCTTCCTGTCCTTGGGAGCCCAGCCCCACCCACATGTCCACACCACCCCTGTGGTCCTCCGCACCTGTGATCTGCATTCCTCATGGTCCTGTCCCTTGCTCATGCTTGGACTATGTCTTATTTCTCTAATGTGCTGTACAGAGAGCATTCAGAGCAATACCCATGACTTGAGTTGAAGATGAAACATTCCTATTCTAGAAATCTTGGCCACTGAACAAACTCCAAAGTTACACCCTGAATGTCTGACTCAGATGCCTCTGGGTACCATCACTGCTGCGCTGTCCATGCTCCTGGAGGATTCCAAATGATCTGGGTCATACCACTCCTGAGGCCAGCAGAAACGATGCAGAAAAGCTTGTTTGTATAAAGGCCTTTCTTGGTAGCTCAGTCTCAGTGTGTGGAGAATTCTTGATCATTCTCCTTTCCAAACATCCATTTGGCTGCACTATCTGCCAGGAAGTAAACAAGTATGATGGGAATTCATTGCTGTAACTCCCTTGTTCAGAGGCTGACATTTGCCAGGCAGAGTGCTCCCACACTCCCCCAGCACCCCCAATTATGCTGCCATGCCATAAGCACATCCACATCTTCGCAAAGGCTTTAAGTGACCTCCACAATCTTCTACTTCTACTGTGTCCTGAGTCCCCGCTTGGCCGCCACTACCCCTGTGCGGAACCCCACTCAGCTTCTGTTCCTTAGCCATTCCACAGCTCGGTGACTTCTCTGCAGGTGCACCTCCCCCCCGGACCATGCGTCCAGCTTCTAGTCCTGGCTGAGCTTAGCATCTAGGGTGTGCAGAGCACTTACAAGAAGGCTCTGCATGGGGAATGCCAAGAAAGCAGCAACATTCACCCTTCAAACAAACTGAACATTTCACAAGATGTTTTGAAAGATAACGAAACTCCATGGTTCTTTGGTTTTTCTAATATTCTGAAAATTGTATTTTATTTTTCATAGACCTAAATCAACTGGTCACCTTAGAGCTGGAAGGAAACAATCTCAGTGAAACCAATGTGAATCCCCTGGCTTTCAAATCTTTGAAGAGCTTATCCTACCTGCGTCTTGGAAGAAATAAATTCAGAATTATACCACAGGGCCTTCCTGCTTCTATTGAGGTACCTGTATCTTTCTAACAATGTTTTACATTTTTAGTACAGTACACTTCAATAAGACAAACAGTATTATTCTAAAACATTGTTGTGATGTAGAGTCCGTTTTGGTGCCATACACTCTGCTATAATTTGAGCACAGCTGTTTCTTCAAACAATACAAAATTATGAGTCAAAATTGTAATTACTAGTGGAGACCTTTGATAAAGTGACAGTTGGTTTTACTGACAGCTCTTAGGGAGAGAACGGGGAAGATGAGCTGAGAATTTAAACAGAAACTACAACTTGCAAGATAGTTTCCCAGTTCTGCCCAGCCCCCACCAAGGCCAAGCACTGCCCTTCCCACCCAGGACCCAGGAGTGTGGCCTTCTTCACTGCAGCAAGGAACATATGTCACACACTCTGGGGCCCTCACTGCCCAGCGCATGCCTGACTTCCAGCCCTGAGAGCAGAGTTCTGGCAGACCCAGCTGGGCCCAGGCTGACTGTTCCAAACTGTTCCCCCGCATGCAGGGTTACTCAGCAGGAAGGCAGGACGGAGCTTCCCACAGCTGTGGGTGGGCCCGCTGTGCCAGCAGAGCCGGCGGCCTGGGTCTGACGCGGAGCCACAGCACCTCCTCTCCTCATCCTCCTATCTGCTGATCAACATATCAGTTTAGAATTTATCCAAATTGTAAAGATTGGGGTTCCAATACTAGGCTTTATGTCCGAATCTCTTGGATTCTAAAGAAATACGGATTCCATACCCTACCCCAGACATCCTCAACTAGGTTCTTTGGAGGGTGGGGTCAGTAATTTGTAATTTTTTAAATTAAGACTTTAATACCTAATGTACGCACATAGTAAAACACACACAAGCTGAACAGTATGGAGGCGCAGCATGTCTCCATCTGGGTTTTCTCTGCAGACGGCCCCTCTCACTGGTATGGGGGGCAGCGTCCATGCATATGCATGTGCTCTGACCCCTTCCAGGGCCCTGCTTCCCAGACACAGAGTCTAGCGTATGGATGAGTGTGCTTTAACTGTAGTGACTTTAAAAAGCTCACAAGTGATTTTAATATGCAACCAAGTTTGGGAACCACTGATCTGGTTCACCTCTAAATATGTATGAAGTTAAAAGCAAAAAGCTAAAAACTGCTTTACTCCTATCTAATAAACACCAAAATTAAGTGAAAAGAAGGGAAAATTACTAGGAATAGAAAGTTACATTGAAGACACATACCAATGTCTACTTCCAAGCTTAAGTGAAAACTTCCACTAATGTCAAATGAATTAACTTGAAGGCAGCTCACTGTTGAAAACAATAGCTCTAGCAAACTTTACCCCAATGTTAAATGAGGGTTCTTAATTAACTATAATACAAGCAAGTCTAAAACCCTGACAGGTAGCACAGACTGGTGAGAAGTGGCATGCCCTAGAGCTGGGGGGAAGGTAGGGGGGAGACACGTGTCTCCTGGGCAACCTCTCTCCAGGCCCGAGTGTCTCCACTACTGAACAGGGATGATCATTTCTACCAATTTTCTAGGGTTTTGAAACCCAAATGAGGTAATTTACATGAATAAGTTTTGTAAATTAGAGAACTTTATACAGTTAGTATCATATGCTGTACTTTGCAAGATTTTACAATTAAAAAATTAATTGAATTCCATGACCATGAAAGATGGTACATTTTATTTCACTAATTAGATGGGACAACTTACAACAATGAATTCACTTGGAAGAGCAGCAGAAGACTCTCCAGATAATACTAACGAGAATAGTCCACAGCACCATTGCCATTTCTGTGAAGCTGAATATATGTACCAACCAACAAAGAAAAATAGCCTTTTCTCTTAATTATAGGAATTATACCTAGAAAATAACCAAATTGAAGAAATAACTGAGATCTGTTTCAACCACACCAGAAAGATCAATGTCATTGTGCTACGTTGTAATAAAATTGAGGAAAGCAGGATCGCTCCTCTGGCCTGGATAAATCAAGAGTGAGTAGACGCTGCTCCTTGCCTTTCCGCGACAGTTTCTTCCTTCTGCCATTACTGCCCAGGGTCTGAATGCGGGGAAGTGAACTGAGGGACGGCAACCCTCCTTTGCGAGCCGGCCCCTCCCCAGAACCCGGCTATGTGCTTGGGGCTTGTATCGTGGATGGTGTTGGGGTGACCATGGTCACTGCTGCTGTGTACACCCTGCCGTGAACCCAAGCAGTGAGGGATCTGAGGCCTGTCCACCTCACAGGGGGCTGTGCAGTAGAAGGAAGGTCATCTCTGCCCCCTCCAACCCCACCCTGCCATGGGACCAGCAGGCTCCCCTGTCCTACGCCGCACTGTCTTCATTGCTCCAAACCGTTCCTCTATCTCAGGTCTTATAGAACAGACCTAACGGTGCTTGGCCTGACCGGGAAGGTTGGAAGCAGGGCCCATCCTCCCGGCAAGGGTGCAGGGTGGGAGTCTTGCCTGTCAGAAGGGGCAGGGTGGGCTGTGTGGTGAGGGCACGAGGGATCTGGGTGAGACAGAAGGAAGAGGCATCTTTCAGGCGCGGGAGAGAGGGATGAAAGGGTGTGGAGGGCCAGCCAGGCCCAGCAGGATGTGGTGGTGGCAGGGCGACTCGGAAGCCACAAGGGAAGCTCAGAACACAAGGCCCCGCACGCCAGGCCATCAGGGCCAGTGTGGAACAAGAATGCAGATTCCACACCACCACCACGTCCTTGCTGGCACCAGGGGCGAAGGCGATTTCAGGGAGAGGCAGCTTGATAACGGCTAGGACTTCATTCCCAATTCACGTTTGACCCTAGAGATAGTGGTTCTTTCTGAACCTGGCACTCCTTGTAGTAGAGTGGGAGCCGTGGTGCAGTGCCCAGGAAAGAGCAGGAGCCTCGCGGCTGGATGGGGCAGGCCACCACACAGTCACCCTCAGTGGCAGTGGCAGGAACACGGCCGAGCATCTCAACCGGCCCTGTCAGCCCGGAGCTGACAGTCCCTGCCTTACACTGCACCCTGCTCCTTCTCCTTTGCTGCAGAAATCTAGAGTCCATCGACCTCTCCTACAACAAGCTCTACCACGTCCCCTCCTACCTGCCCAAGTCCCTGCTGCACCTCGTGCTCCTCGGGAACCAGATCGAGCGCATCCCCGGCTACGTGTTTGGCCACATGGAGCCAGGCCTGGAGTACCTGTACCTGTCATTTAACAGACTCTCGGACGACGGTGTGGACCGAGTCTCCTTCTATGGGGCGTATCATTCTCTGAGAGAGCTGTTTCTGGATCACAATGACTTAAAATCTATACCACCTGGGATACAGGAAATGAAAGCACTACATTTTCTGAGGCTGAACAACAACAAGATACGGTAAATTTTGGCTTTTTCAAGTATCGATTTGAATTGCTGTGGCTGACAGAGCATATGATTAAACAACCATGACATGATGTCTGGGATTTACTTCTAAGGGGAAAAAGAACAAGAGGTCACATTAAACAAGACTGGCAGATGTCTGCAGGTACACGAGGATTCATCATAGCTTTTCTCTACGTGTATCTATGTTTGCAAACTTTCACAGTAAAACCCCTTTAGAACAGAACATTACTGCGTACTACTGGGAACCCAGGAGGTGGACGATTATGCTGCTTCTACCCCCGTGTGTAATTTTATTTTATTTTATTATTTTTTTAAGATTTTATTTATTTATTTGACAGAGAGAGATCACAAGTAGGTAGAGAGGCAGGCAGAGAGAGAGGAAGGGAAACAGGCTTCCTGCTGAGCAGAGAGCCCGATGTGGGGCTCGATCCCAGGACCCTGGGATTATGACCTGAGCCGAAGGCAGAGGCTTTAAGCACTGAGCCACCCAGGCGCCCCCTGTGTGTAATTTTAAAAACTCTAATCTGTAGAGAATAAAACCTAAGTATACGCTAAAATCGGAACTGCTTCTATCTAGATTTTTTCTGAAGGTAAAATTCTGAATAAAATTATTGAGACTCAGCTTCTCTCACTTTTGGGGACACAGTTTCCTGTCTGCCTAGAGAGCATTAAGTTCTCAAGGATTAATCTGGAATGTGTCGGTGGTAGTGCAGTCATAGGCCAATCCCTGAGGTGCGATCCTGTCCCTGAGGAGTATACCCCTTCCTCTTTTCTCTCTCTACAATCCAAACACAATTTCCTAAAAAGCATAAGGGAAGAATCACGGGTATATATGCAACTCATGAATCACTGAGCAGTGCATCAAAAACTAATGAAATACTACACAGTGGCTAACTGATGATAATAAAAAGAAAAAGAGTCACGGGTGTTGAACAGTGTAGGGAGAGAGGCGGAAGTGGGGAAGGCTTTGTAACATTCGGTAAAAAGCTGCTTGGCTAAGTACATCATAGGCTGTGGCTGGGCTTCCTACTTACTGCACAGGGACGCACACGCCTGTCCCACTTCTGGTGGGATTCAGGTGGTCACAGTCTGGAATCTCCATTAATCCCTTTCTCCTCCCCTCTGAACCAATGGCTGATTGAGTGCTGCTTGAAACTCTTATTTCCTGAGGGGCAACAAAATAGTGCCTCATTCTTTTTGTTACCCTTTACACATCTGTTAGCAGGAATTCCTTTGTAAAGGATACTTTTTTTATCCTTTATCAGTTAGGGTCACTTTGTTATTACTCTGAAAGGTAAGACAAATGCCCAGTTTCTTTCCTTTAAATGTCCAATCAGACCAAGAAACTGGCTACAAATATCTAACCATGTGAGCTGATGGATATTAACTAAACTTAATGTAATGATGATCATTTTGCAATATATACAAATATCAAATCATGTCGTATACCTTAAACTAATATCATGTTGTATGTTAATGCTGTCTATAAAACTGGAAAAAATGATACATATGTATTAGGTATGAATGGAAAAGGACTATACAATATATTAAAATGTTAACAGAGGCTGTCTCAGGAAAAAAACTTGGTGCCTAACTGTTTGTTTTATTATTTTGTTTTTGGATTTCTTTTTCTGGACAATCAATTTTAACTTACGGGTTTTTGTATTTGGAATGTTTTAATCAAGTATAACTATTGTTCCTAAACCCCACTCCTTGGTGGGTGGTAGCCCTCTGTGGGTCCTGGGCGGTGGACTTCTCCACCCCTACTGTGCACCTGTGACAGCCTTCTTTCAAAGGTCCCCACGTTGGGGCGCCTGGGTGGCTCAGTGGATTAAAGCCTCTGCCTTCGGCTTGGGTCATGATCCCGGGGTCCTGGGTTCGAGCCCCGTGTCGGGCTCTCTGCTTGGCAGGGAGCCTGCTTCCTCCTCTCTCTCTCTCTGCCTGCCTCTCAGCCTACTTGTGATCTCTGTCAAATAAATAAATAAAATCTTTAAAAAAAAACAACAACAAAGGTCCCCACGTCTCCTTCATGGGAGCAGCATTCACATCACACGCCCCAGACTGGGGACCAGGCATGTTCCCTTCTAAAGTGGTGTTACAGTTTCGCGGCCTTGCAGTGAATTGCCAGGAAATACGCATTTTGTAAAGAAAAAAGAACAGGACTTCATACTGATGGTCCCAATTCTAATTTAACCATATAGAGTATTCTGTTTTACATTTGTTTATCTCAGACTAGGAATCTAGGTTCCCCGTAACGTTAACTAATTATCTTACAATATACAAATAATAGTTTCAAAGTAAGAATGCCATTATCACAACAACAAAAGTACTGAATGAAGTATACGGTGTTTTAGGGAACTCTCTATTTGTCTTTAAAATATGATCCTCGAGGACATGTGGCAGAAGTATAGTGGTTTTCGAACTCTGGGACAACATGTCAATGACCTGACACTCTGATAAGGGTTTTAGCTGGTTTTTGGTTTGTAGGAAATTCTATTTCCTATTTAATATTATTTTGACTATGTTAAATGTTTATAAAATTCTAAAGTCAAAACTGTAACAAGGTATATGAAGTCTTTCTTCTTTGCAGGTCCCATATGCGATACTCCATCATTCCCCACAGGTTAATTCTTTTAAAATTAGTTGGTAGTATCCCCCGTATTTCTTCTTGCAAATATAAGCATACGTGCACACATTCATATTCCCCACCCATCCCACAATTCCCACACGAATTATGACACAGAAAGATTTTTTTCTATTTTTTTTTTTTACTCAGTATGTCCTATCACTCTTTACCAATATACAGAGAATTTCCTTAGTCTTTTTACAACTGACCTAATATTCCATTATGTGGATATTTTATTTAACCAGTTTCTTAGACACCTACTAGGTTTCCTGTCTTCTACTACTACAAACAATCCATAAGGCGTAACTTTGTTTGGATGGCATTTTATATTTTTCTGACCTAACTCTGGATGAGGTTCCTAGCTGAGTGAAGGGAGATGCTGCCTGGTCCCTGGTCCTGGTCCCTCCCTCCAAGGACGGGGGTCCCGCACAGCCCCAGTACCAGACCACGTTAATGAGCTTATGAATGTTTCTGTGTGAGGCAACCCTTGTCAGTGGTGCTGGTGTGGCAGGACACTTGCAGTTTGCGTTTCTCTTGTCATTAATGAAACTGAGCACCTCTTCATGTTCCCATGTCATTTCTTTTTTTCTTCAGTGAACTTGGTCAGCCAGGCATTTCCCTCTCTTCTTTTTCTGCCTGGGTTTTTAAGAAGGCTTTATACATTAGCCCCATTATTGCAAAAAAAAATTCTCCTAGTTTGTCATGTCTCTTAACTTTGCATTTTTAAAAGATCTGTAGTCGATTTACTAATCTTTCCTTTTAGTGTTTCTCATTTTTGAGTCAAGGGAGATTTTTTTTTTCCGTTCCCAGGTTATACTTTATTCTACTCCTATGGCTTTATTTTTCACATCTTTGACATATTTGAAATTTTTTCTAGTGTATAAGAAAAATATCCAATTTTATTTTAGGAACCAAAACATTTTAAAACAAATGTACAATTTAACTCCTGCTGACTTGTATCATCTATATTTCCTCAGGAGTATTCTTCCAGAACAAATTTGCAATGCTGAAGAAGATGGTGATTCAACCCTGGAGCATCTTCATCTTGAAAACAATTTTATTAAAACAAGAGAAATATCATCCTATGCATTTTCGTGCATAAGATCATACTCAAGTATAGTTCTCAAACCACAAAATATCAAGTAATTCCAGGTTTTTGCTCACCACTTCTAACCTGTCCTCTTACATTTGCGGCAGCAGCATCTGTCAATGACAAGTGAGACCCCACCTGACTTGCCACCCCACAGAGAAACAACCAAAACATGTCCCACCTTTCCTTCTCCAGCACTTTTAGTCAAAGTTTCAGCTTCACACTCCAGAAAAGAAGTCCTCTCCCTGCAAGCTTCTTTACAGAACAGGGTGTTATTCACTGTTCACTTAGACTGGGAAAATCCAGAGCAAAATAAGTAATGACCTTTACAACTGGCCTGAGTATTGCTATTAGCTGGGACCCTCAAAGTCCCTTTAAAAATCATTTGTGTTATGGTTCAAGAGCAAGAAGTGTACGACAGGAAAAAATAATAGCTGGAATTTATGAATTAGTGTTCTGTTAGTAGTCATTTTCTATAAGATCCTATGCTACAATTATTGTATAATATACTTAATGATTGGCTTTGCTCTAATTCTTCTGATAATCACACATGTGAAATTAAAACACTACTGTCACGTAATTTCCTGGTTTTGAGAATTGTAGTATGTTTACATACTGGTTTTTAACATTAGAGGAAGCTGGGAGGAAGGTATATGTGAACTTTACACTATTTTTGAAATTTTCTGCAAGTCTAAAGTTTGTGTCAGTCTAAAAAAATTTAAGAATATGCTCATTATTCTTTATTCAAGATCAAAAGATTTTATGGAAAGTAGTGGAGTTTGTTTAAAAGATACGAATTGTCCTTGCTACAACCTTATAAATATAAACCTAAGCACGCATTTTTGAAAATTTTTGCTCCACTGGTCATTGTTAGCACCTGCCTTCTTTGCCCTAACGTGTTCACAAGTATCCTTTTATTCAGTTCAGTTTAACATAAAGCTCTTAGCATTTACTATGTACTAGAACCTACCAAAACCATATGGTATTAAAATTTTCATTATGTAATGATCTTTTGTCATTATTTCTAGACTCATTTATAAAGGACACATATAGAAACTGTGTTGACTTCTCTTGCTGCTCTCAGTTTTGTGTCTGCAAAACACGAGACTAGCTTATACTCGGGTCACTCTAACTTTTCAAACTTCAGTGACCCCATCTTGCAATAGTTGTCTCCCCACCCGAGGGAGCTCCCAGCCTGACTTCACAGAGAACCAGAGAGCCATGAGAAACATCTGCAAGTGTGGCATGCAGGTGCATGCACTTATCACCGACCTTCCAGATCAAGGTGCTAGCCACCAGCATAGTCACCAAAGCTAGTTCCTGAGCAACTTTCCAAGATGTGAGTTTGATTTTATACCACTTGAACTAATTCTGTTTATTTATTATTTTTTAAAGATTTATCTATTTATTCGAGAGCCTGAGAGTGAATGCATGGGGTTGGGGGCAAAGGGAGAAAATCTCAAGCAAACTCCCTGCTAAGTGCAGAGCTCGATCTCACGACCCTGCCATCACGACTAGAGCTGAAACTGAGTCGGATACTCAACTGACTGGGCAACCCAGGCGGCCCTTATTTATTTATTTATTTTTATTTTATTTTTAAGTAACTTCCACACCCAGTGTGGGGCTTGAACTCACAACCCTGAGATCAATAGTCACATGCTCCATGGACTGAGCCAGCCAGGCATGCCAAGCTAATTTTATTTCTAAGCCCTTCCTTCTAAGCATCCTCTTGTAATAGCTAGGATTTTGATATTGTAACATGAACAATAACAATATGATGACGGCTGTTAGAATCAGGGCAGGTGGCTAAGAGCAGAAGCAGAATCTTATGGAACAAAAAGTTGAGATTTATAACCAGTTAAGAAAAGTAGGAGCATAATTAACTTAAACTGGCCAACTTGAACGTAAGAGACAATTAAAACAAGAAGATACAGTCACTCATCCCTTTAACAAGAACCCTTCCATTATACTTCCTGCTGTGTGAATATAAATGCACTGACATAATCATTTAAGGAGCTAGGCAGCAAAGTGTAAGGTGAGTCAACAGAGTTTGCATGCTGGGACAATGCTGATGGATACTGAGCCATTTCTCCAACTGACTTGAACCTGTGTTCCAGATGCTGTTGTAGAGAGAGACAGAGATGAACAGAACTGACAAAGTCTCTGCTCTCTGGGAACACACAGTGTGGTAGGGAAAATAAGCAGGATATCAGACAGACAGTCACATCAAGGCCAACCAAATGCAACGAAGTCAGCAGAACAGGGTGGTGATGTGGTGAAGCTGGGGTCCTTCACTCCCAGATCCTGGGTCTCGGGACTGTGCAAGCCCCATCACCCACACTGAGGTGCTTCTTCCAATGCAGCTGTGGAGTGACCCCAGGTCCTGGTGTACATGAAGATCCCACTGTACAAATGGGATACCCTGACAGGAACAGAATCTCTAGAAAGGCTGGAAATCAGAGTGACTGAAGGAAGAATTGCTTCTAAGTTGGAAGACACTTTTATTTCTGATTTTATAACTTAAAATATAAAATATGTCTAGCATTGAACTTGTTCAGCCTTGAAATTTCATCATGTCCTGTACAGGAAGTTTTAATTCCATTAAAAAAAAAGTGATAAATGTCTTTATAGCAAATATTCTTCGTGATATAATGTTAAACACAAACAGATGTTCTGCTTGGCTTCAGAAATATGCTGTAATTATGAGCACACATGTACACTAAGAAAGTTCTGGTGTAGCTATGACCAAAAATATTAATGGTGTGTTATCTTTGCACACACATACAAAGAATGCTAACTATATATAATGCTAACTATATATATACACTAAATATAGTAAAAACTATATTTTTACTTTTCAGATATGGCTTAAGATTATTACAAAAAAGCACTAAAGATATGACATGGTCAAAGACACAAAAAGCCTGGAATTATAAGGAAATAACTACACCAGGAATCAGGGCTGGGTGCCCACCTTGGTCTCCAATTACCTGTTGACAGCCATTTTACTTGTCGGGGATCACTCCCGTCAATTATAAAACAATGTATCTGGAACGGACCAGTGGTCTTCAAGGGGTCTGTGGTGCCCTGGGCTGGAAGTGTCCCTGCAGAAGTACGCAGACTCCCCTTCAGACAGAGCAACTCTGCTACCTCCAGAAAGATGAGCTGCGCCTGCCCACCCTCACTTTTTCTTAGAACCAATGGACAGGTGCTGTCTGAATCACAAACTGAACTTAAAGATTTACAAAGAACATGCACCTAAGTCCCTGGTCCTTCCCTAACCCTCGGCCCAGCTCCCTTCACTCCTACAACACATGGCTGGAGACCTTGGCCTGAGCATGGACTACAGCCCGCCTGGACGTCTAATTGGCGTGTCTGCTCCTTTGCGGCTGCACCGCAGTGGGGTGGGACTGCTACCCTCTGACCTACCCTGTAAAGCAGGTGGCTGGGGGAGCACAGAATTAGGTGCTGCGGCAAGGGTTGGCAGGAGCCACGTGGAAGCAACACGGGGCATGTGGCTGAGCCAGGACTTTCTCTGAAGTCCAAAAAGCAGAAAGTCTAGACGCCTGAGTGGGCGCTGGGCACCTGGTGCAGTGGGTGCTGCCAACAGAGGTGAGCAAGATCCAACGGCCTGTCCGTGGGCTTGCGCTTCCACTAGCTCCACACATCACCCAGGGAGTCAGCCTCACCAAGTCAATTACTTTTTAAAGATGACCGCTTTCATTAACATAGAAAAAAAGAAAAAACAATCATTTTTTGTAGTGTCTTTGTCTGGCTTTGGTATCCGGGTAATGCTGGCCTCACGGAAATCAATTTGGAAGTTTTCCTTCCTCATTTATTTTTGTGCAATAGCGTGAGAAGAACAGGTATTCGTTTTCTTTAAATGTTGGGGAGAATTCACCTGTGAAGCCATCTGGTCCTGGGCTTCTGTTTGTTGTTGGGAGTTTTTTCATTAGTGATTCAATGTCTTTGATGGTTATGGGTATATTCAAAATTTGTGTTTCTTCTTGATTCAGCTTTGGGAGCTTATAGGTTTTTAGGAATTTATCCATTTCTTCAGGATTGTCCAATTTGTTGGCAAATAATTTTTCATAATATTCTCTTATAATCCTTTATATTTCTGTGGTGTCCGTTATTGTGTCTCCTCTCTCATTTCTGATTTGAGTCCTGTCTCTTTTTTTCTTGATGAGCCTGGTAAAAGTTTATCAATTTTGTTTACTTTTTCAAAAACCAATTGCTGGTTTCATTAATCTGTTCTATTGCTTTTTTATCTATTTTATTTGTTTTTGCTTTAATCTTTTTTTTTTAAGATTTTATTTATTTGACAGACAGAGATTACAAGTAGGCAGAGAGGCAGGCAGAGAGAGAGGAGGAAGCAGGCTCCCTGCTGAGCAGAGAGCCCAATGTGAGGCTCGATCCCAGGACTCTGAAATCATGACCTGAGCCGAAGGCAGAGGCTTTAACCCACTGAGACACCCAGGTGCCCCTGCTTTAATCTTTAGTATTTCTTTTCTTCTACTGGTTTTGGGTTTTATTCTTCTTTTTCTAGCTCCTTTTGGTGTAAGGTTAGGTTGCTTGAGATTTTTCTTGCTTTTAGCAGTAGGCCTGTGTTGCTCTAAATTTCCCTCTTAGAACAGCTTTTGCTGAATCCAGTGATTTCGGACCATTGTGTTTTCATTTGTCTCCATGTACTTTATTTATTTATTTATTTATTTTTAAAAAGATTTTGTTTATTTATTTGACACAGAGAAAGAGCGAGCGCACAAGCAGTCAGAGTGGCAGGAAGAGAAAGAGAGAGAAGCAGGCTCTCCGACAAGCACGGAGCCTGACGGGGGACTCAGTCCCAGGACTCTGGGATCATGACGAGAGCCAAAGGCAGCTGCTTAATGGACTGAGACACCCGGGTGTTCCATGAGTTCCTCTTTCATTTCTTGGTTGACCCACTCGTAGTTTAGCAGCATGTTATTTAGTCTCCATGTATTTGTCTTCTTTTTAGACTTTTTCTTACGATTGATTTCTCTTTTCATAGTGTTGTGATCAGAAAAGATACATGATATGATTTTGATCTTTTTGAATTTATTGAGACTTGTTCTGTGACCTAGCATGTGCCCTATTCTGGAGAATGCTCCAGAATAGGGCACTTGAAAAGAATATGTATTCCGCTGGTTTTGGATGGAATGTCCTGAATATATCTGTTAGGTCCATCTAGTCAAATGTGTTGTTCCCAGCCACTGTTTCGGTGTTGATTTTGGTCTGGATGACCTGTCCATTAATGTAAGTGGGGCATTGAGGTCCCCTGCTATTATTAGAAAATTCCATATTAAAATCTCTGATGGGGGCACTTTAGTGGCTCAGTGGGTTAAGCCTCTGCCTTTGGCTCAGGTCATGATCTCAGGGTCCTGGGACTGAGCCCCGCGTTGGGCTCTCTGCTCACCGGGGAGCCAGCTTCCCCCTCTCTCTCTGCCTGCCTCTCTGCCTACTTACTTGTGATCTCTCTTTCGCTCTGTCAAATAAATAAATAAAAATCTTTAAAATCTCTGATGAACACAGATGCAAAAATCCTCAAAATATTAGCATCTAAATTCAACAATATATTAAAAAAATAATTCACCATGATCAAGTGGGATTTAATCCAGGGATTTAATTCAATATTTGTAAATCAATCAATGTGATACATTGTATCAATTAGAGAAAGTAAAAAAATCATATGATCACCTCAATAGATGCAGAAAATGCATCTGACAATGCACAACAATTTATGATTAAAAAAAAAAAAAACGCTCAACAGGGGCACCTGGGTGGCTCAGTCCATTAAGCTGTCTGCCTTCAGCTCAGGTCATGGCCCCAGGGTCCTGCGACTGAGCCCCACATTGGGCTCCCTGCTCTGTGTGGAGTCTGCTTCTTCCTCTCCCTCTGCCCTTCCCCCTGGTTGTGCTCTCCTCTCTCTCAAATAAATAAAATCTTAAAAAAAAAACCAAAAACCCTCAACAAGATAGGTTTAGAAGGAACATACCTCATCCTAATAAGACTTAATATATGAAAAACCACAGCAAACACCATACTCAATGGGGAAAAACTAAGAGTTGTCCCTCTAAGGTCAAGAACCAGACAAGGATGTTCAATCTTACTACTTTTATTCAACATAGTACTGGAAGTACTAGCCATGGCAATCTGACAAGAAAAAGGAATAGAAGGTATCCAAATTCGTGAGGAAGAAGTAAAACTTGCACTATTTGGAGATGACATGATACTACATATAGAAAACCCTAAAGATTCAAATGCAAAACTACTACAACTGATAAATGAATTCAGTAAAGTCACAGAGTATAAAATTAATATACAGTAATCTGTTGCATTCCTATACACTAATAATGAAGCAACAGAAAGAGAATTTAAGAAAACAATCCCATTTACAGTTAATTGCACCCCAAATAAAATATCTAGCAAGAAACTTAACCAAAGAAGTGAAAAACCTGTACTCCAAATCTATAGAACACTGATGAAAGAAACTGAAGACTACATAAACAAGTGGAAGGAGAGTCCATGTCCGTGGCTTGGAAGAACAATATTGTTAAAATGTCATACTACCTAAAGCGATCTACGGATTTAATACAACCCCTACCAAAATACCAACAGCATTATTCATAGAACTAGAATAATTCTAAAATTTGCCTGGAACCCCAGAAGACCCTGAACTGTTAAAGCCATCTTGGGAAGGAACAAAGCTGGAAGTATCACAATCCCAGATTTCAAGATATGCTGCAAAGCTATAGGAATCGAAACAGAAAGAAACACACTGAGGGGTGCCTAGGTGGCTCAGTTGGTTAAGTGTCTGACTCTTGGTTTCCGTTCAGGTCATGATCTCAGGGTTGTGAGATCAAGCCCTGTGTCTGACTCTGTGCTGGGTGTGGAGCGTGCTCGGGATTCTCTTTCTTGCTCTCCCGTGCACTTGTGTTCTCTCTCTCACTCAGAAAAGAAAAGAAAGGAAAAGAGAAGAGAAGAGAAGAGAAGAGAAGAGAAGCGAAGGAAAGAAAGAAAGAGAAAGGAAGGAAGGAACGAACGGACATGTTGATCAACAGAACAGAATACAGAGCCCATCTATAAATCCATCCTCATATGGTCAATTAATCTACAACAAAGGAGACAAGAATATACAACGAGGAAAAGAGACTCTCTTCAACAAATGGTGTTGAGAAAACTGGACGGTTACATAAAAAAGAATGAAACCAGACTACTTTCTTATCCCATACATAAAAATAAACACAAAATGGATTGAAAACCTAAATGTGAGACCCGAAACCATAAAACTCCTAGAAGAAAACACAGGCAGTAATTTCTCTAACATCCATCAAAACATTTTTCTGGATAGGTCTTCTGAGGCAAGGGAAATAAAAGCAAAACTAAATTACTGGTACTACACCAAAATAAAAGGCTTTTGCACAAGAAAGGTAACCATCAACGAAACAAAAAGACAACCTACTGAATAGAAGAAGATATTTGCAAGTGATTTATCTGATATGGGATTGATATCTAAAATATAAAAAGAACTTACACAACCTAACACCCCCAAAACAAGTAATGTGATTGTAATGGGCACCAGATCTGAATAGACATTTTTCTAAAGAAGACATCTAGCTGGCCAACAGACACCTGAAAGGATGCTCAACATTACTAGTCATCAGTGAAATGCAAATCAAAACCACAATGAGATACCACCTCACACCTGGCAGAAAGGCTAAAATCAAGAAAACCAGAAGTAACAAGTGTTACTGAGGATGTGGAGGAAGAAGGAACCCTTGTGCACTGTTGGTAGGAATATGAACTGGTGCAGCCACTATGGAAAAGAGTATGGAGGTACCTAAAAAAATTAAAAATAGAACTACCATATGATCTGGTAATTTTACTGTTGGGTATTTACTCCAAGAAAATGAAAACACTAATTTTAAGAGATATATGCACCCCTATCTTTATTGCAGATTATTTATAATAGCCACGACATGGAAGCAGGCCCCATGTCCAAAAGATGAATGAATAAAGAAGGTGTAGTGTATATACACAATGGAGTATTACTCAGCTGCAGAAAGAACGAAATCCTGGCATTTGCAACATAGACTTACAGGTGTAATGCTAGGTGAAATACGTCCAACTAAGACAAATACCAAATGATTTCACTCATATGTAGAATTTAAGAAACAAAGAATGAAAGAAAACAGAGATGAAAAAACCCCAGCCTCTTAAATACAGAGAACAAACTGGTCGCCAGAAGGGAGGTGGGTGAGAGGGAGGGGTGGAACAGGTGAAGGGGCTTAAGAGTATGTTTATCATGATTAGCAGTAAGTAATGTGCAGAATGTTGAATCAGTATACTGTACACTTGAAGCTAATACTTCATGTTAATTATACTTGAATTTAAAAAAAAAAATGACAAAAACTACCCACAGGGCTAGTTTAAATCTGCCTCTGCACAATGTCCTCTGGTACAAACGCACGGACACTTCTAGGAGCAGCGAGGTCAGTATGATTAGCCCATTAGCACATAATGTGATTATTCCAATAACCTTTCAATAGTATCTAATATAAACCTTTAAATTCATTGTTGTCAGCGGGCGGGGGGGCACCTGGGTGGCTCAGTCAGTTAAACATCCAACTCTTGATTTCAGTTCAGGTCATGATCTTAGGGTGGTGAGATAGAGTCCACGGTAGGCTCCGCACTCAGAAGGGAGTCTGCTCGGACATTCTCTCCCTGACTCTGCTCCTCCCCCAAGCTTGTACGTACACATGTGCTCTCTCAAATAAATATTATTTAAAAAAAATAAATTCAGGGGCAGCTGGGTGACTCAATCATTAAGCGTCTACCTTTGGTTCAGGTCATGATCCTAGGGTCCTGGGATCTAGTCCTGCACCTGGCTCCCTGCTCAATGGGAAGCCTGTTTCTTCCTCTCCCACTACCCCCACCCTCACTTGTGTTCCCTCTCTTGTTGTCTGTGTCAAGCAAATAAATAAATATTTAATGAATAAATAAATAAATTCATTAGGAAGTGCTAATAAATTTTAACACTTGTTTTAAAATAATACTAGATTTAGTAAGTATGTGAAAATTTAAACCACAGATGATTAGCTAAAGGCTAAGCCCCCCGCCCCATTTTTTACTGGTGGCACACATGGTATCAAGTGTAGTATTAATGTGCTGTAGGCAAAAATGGTTTCCCTGAATTGACAAATTTAGATCTGGGGTAACAAAGAAAGACTGTGGTATAATACAGGAAGTAACTGGCACTGAATTCAGAGAAAGGAAAAGCATCTGGCTTGAGGGGCCTTGACATAGGATCTGAGTCAGCGGAGTGGAGGGAATGAGCGGAGGTGAGGAGGGCTCAGGAGACCAGACTTAGCACAAGGAGAAGCGAAGGCTCTGTGAGCTCTGAGGGAGGAAGGTCAAGAGAACAGTGGTGTCAGGAAGGGACGTGAGCCAGCACTGTGGGGCTGATGCGATCAGCAGAGGTGACAGCAGGAAGAGCAGAAACAGGAATGGGTGTAACAGAGACCTGTACAGAAATATGCTGGGACAGCTGGATGCCAGACAAGAGACACGAGAGAAGGGAGCCAGAGAGAACTGTTCATGCCTCAGGGACACCGCAGAGAGGCTGACAGGAAGGGACAGTTTGGGCAAGAAAATGCTAAATTTGGAGGTTTACATAGAGTTCAGGCAGGACGATAGGAGGAGTGAGAAAGTTGGGGATCTACAGGCAAGGACAACTCAGGAGATGGCAGGGGAGCTGAACCCTAATGGGCAATGGCTCGCAATGTCAATGGAGTGAAGGAGCCAAGCTCACTGTCAGTTTCCATCTGAGCACATGGAACTTCTGGGGTACAAGACAAGATATGCCTGGAAGCCTGGCCTCCTCTCACCCAGCACTTGGGACAGGTGCCACCACCATGCTGACAGATCTGGTGTCATGAGTTAGGTGCACACTGATTATTTATTGCATATGTGGTGCTGCGTGGTAGACGGATGAGGGTATATCATGTTTTTCCAAAAAGGTTGTAAAACTAGAAGAACAGAGACAAGTTGTCTCTGGCTCCCTCCATTCTGAGCACAGACTGGTACTAAACGGACTGCTGACCCCAGGTCTGGACGGCTCAGCTCATGAGCCCTCCAGCACTGCTATAGCAACACGGCTCCCAAGCAACACAGAAAGGAATCTGCAAACTCTGAGGACTTTTAAAGGAAAAGTAAGACATTAAACTGAAAAAGATTTATACAGGGTCCTAAAATAAATAAAGAATAATTTATCTTATCAATATTTCCTGACATGAACATCAGAAAACACAGAGTATTTTATAAACAACTAAGCTGTGCTTTGACAACTGGTAATACCCAGTAACCAAGTGATAGTTCTGCATAATAACAACATCGATTATGTTCTCGAAAGCCATCATTTAAACATACCATGAATTACTAGGTTCATGGATGCTGACATAAAAGAAGGAACTACTCAAATTCTGCTGTTTCAGTAAAATCTCAAAGGGCGGTTAAAACCCTGACATCTATTCCGCCTCCTTCCCTTATTTAGAAAACGGAAAGTTTCCTCGTAGGAGATGTATTCACAGACTGAAGATGACTGAATTATTTCTCTGTCCATAGTTGAATGTAAATTCAGATCCTCAACTTAAAGTTCAAAAATATTAAAAGTATGCATGAGGGGCACCTGGGTGGCACAGTGGGTTAAGTGTCCAACTCCTGATTTCAGCTCAGGTCATGATCTCAGGGTCCTGAGATAGAACCATGCAGGGGGCTCCGTGCTGGGCATGCAGCCTGCTTGGGATTCTCTCTCCTCTTCCTCTGCCCCTCCTCCCACTCCCTCTCTAAAACGAAACGAAACAAACAAACAAACAAACAAACAAAAACACACACGGAAATAGTCGGAAGTTTCTGGCTAGCTCTAACCTATATAAGAGGACTCCAGGGTCTGCAAATACAGAAGTCTACTGAAACATGAGGTCCATCTCTTAGAGTTAAAAATCAAGAACAAGTATCATGGTTCTGACCTGGAGTCCCCATTAGCTGTGGATGTGGTCATGTTACTTAGACCCTGATTCCCACTGTCCCAGCACGTGACATTGGGGGGAACACGATCTACCTTCCCAGGCTGCTGGGAAGGTCAAATGAGAGACCATCCATCACTGTGCTGAGCACAGGGCGGACATGGGATCAGGTGAGCATCCATCCCTTCGCTGACAGGTGTCAGAAACAGGCAGGCACGGAGGTCTGGTGATTTGCTCAAGGCTGCCTGGACTCTAGCTATGGTAGACACCAATTATTCCAGGTAATTGACTTCTTAGATTATGAAATATAGTGGGGAAAGGAGTGGTTGTACTGCAAGGGCTGGGGTCGGCGGGATGCTGTGGCATGTCCAAGGCTCTCCCAAGCCTGGAGCCTTTCTCACACCCTCTGCACAGAGAAGAGCACAAGCAGCCGGGGTCTCCAGAAACACACAGTGAGTGTGGAATGCAGAGTCCAAATTACTCTTCATCACAGACAGGAATAATTTAGAAAATCTTGATTATTGTAAGAAAGAAAAGTAAGTCTGACTTATAAATGTGATTCACTGTGATTACTTGTAACACCAAGATGGGGGAAAATTATTTAAAACAGTCAGCCAAACTAGAAGAGTACGTGAACAAGAAAGGGGTCCTGCAGATAAGATCCCACTTAAAAGATACCCCACCAGGGGTCTGCAGGGATAGACTCCGTCTGTGAGCAAGCCTTGGCCTCCCCATCCAGCAGCCAGGCACAGCATGTGCATGGTCCTGCGGGGGAGCTCATGCATTTCGTGGCTCTCCCTACAGTCTGCTGTCAACAGGCCAGTCGTGTGTTAGCACACGTGGGAGCCTGGCCACCTGAATGCTTCAGCACACTCTAACATGTTACTCACATGTCTCTGCCCTGATGTGCCAAACAGGAACAGTGTCGAGACCATGAGCACTGCTGGAATTTGGTCTGTCACAAACTGGTATGTGCAAAGAAGTGAATGCTTCTAACTCTGTAAGTGGGCCTCAGTGATCACACAACTGAAAATTAAAGGCATGACTATTTCTTCTTTGAAGTTACATTTCTCTCTACATGAAAATGGATACAATCAAAACTTAGAGTCCAGCATATTTTTTCCTTTACACAAAATGTGAAGAATGTGAATCCACACAAGGGAAAGCAGATTGCATTAAAAATAACATGTGATTGCACTAAACACGTCTTAGTTTGGAACAGAAAAGGAATGCATCATGCTATTGAAATGTCATGGTGTGTTTCTAAGTAACAGAGTCTCGGTGGTCAAATAAACTTACATTAAACTATCAACTGATAGAAGCAAATCTTTTTATAAGAATCTGCAAAAGGCTGACTTGTTTTATATAAGTTGAGAATTACATTCACAATTAGCAAATTTATACTGTCTGAAATACTGATTCTAGGGCAGTAGTTCTTAACTATTGGAAGGACGGACCCTGTGAGGGTCTGATGGGAGCTATCACAAGCCCTCCACGCAGAAAGACACACGTCTACTAATACTTAACATGTATCAAGAGACTCATAAAGCCTTTCTCAACTCTCTAGGGATTCACGCACCCTGGTTAGGAAACCCTGTGCAGGGGAACCGCTTACTCAACCTAAAATTTTACATGTAAGTATTTCACTAGAGGTAAGGATAAATCAGCTAAAATTAAGGCTACCTGCCTTTCCCCCCACAGGTATTTAGCAATATTTTTAAGACCAAAGACAAGTTGAAAGAACAATACAATGACCATCTCTATACTTTTCACCTCTATTCACCAATTAACACTATTTTGTCTATTCATTTTATCTTTCTCTCTCCCACGTCCATGTCTGCACACGCATAAGAATTTGCAAGGGACAGGCTGGACCATTCGAATGCAAGCTGTGGATGTCATAAGACTGTCACCTAGGACCAGAGGACTCCTGAGAGCATGGAGAGCTCCTGACATGACTGTGGGGCAACAGTCACAGCCATCAGCAAACCCAGGACTGTCTCACCACAGCCCATACTCAGAGCTCCCCGCTGTCCAACCAGGCCTCAGGGCTGTGTGTGTGAACCGTTTTATATGTGGACCTTCCAGTTTCCCGTGAGCGACCTACAATGGCAACCCCTGCCCAGGGCAGAGTCTCACCCCTTTGCTGTTCTGAAGGGTACTGGCCAGCTGTCTTGTAAAATGTCCCCTGCTTGCAGTTGTCTGACTGGACATAGATAAAACATGTCTGGAAGGAATCCCATATAGGTGATGTTGGGTGGGCGCATTACTGGTGATTCTGAGACATTTCATTAAGGTGGTACCATCTTCCCCTGGTAATTAGAAACATCTGTAAGGTAAGACTTCGGGTCTGTGTGACCATTTTGCCATCCAGTGAGCTTCCATTCACTCTTTTTGCCTAAATCAGTTAGCACACTGCAGGGGTCCCAGCTGGTGGACTGTCCAGCTCTGGCTCCTTCTGTCCTGATCAGCTGGCATTCTTCTATAGGAAAAGCTATCCCTTTGACTCTCCTTACTCTGTTACTACAAGCATTTTGCATTTGACATACTCTAATCCACGGCCACCCTTGTGCTGTGAGGTGCTCACACTGTGTTCACGTTGGCTTCCAGACTCTGTCCACGTGCCTGTGGTAAACTCTGCACACTCCAGTGCTGGCTGGCATGAGATGTTTCAAGCATATCTTATGCTTTCCCTGGCCCCAATACCGTACGTGTCATTTCTCCTAGGACCCCTGTTTGTCCTTCCAGTGGGAAAGAGTCCTTAGAAACACAGATATGGAAGTCAGATGCATGAGCTTTCAGGTCTTCTCGTTGGAAAGAGAAAGTTTATTTAAAACAAAACTATTACTTGTGCCCTTTCCTAAAAGCAAATTGACTCTTGAGGCATTATTTAAAAGTATCTGGCATCCATACAATATTATAAACTTATTGCAGTAAGTCCTTTGATATTCAAAAATTCAACTCATTTCATTAAAAAAATTTTTATTAACATATAATGTATTATTTGTTTTGGGGTTATCAACTCAATTCACTTTAAATAACAACTTATGTCATTAACTCATTTTCAGAGCAAACCCTCCAACTGAGGGCACACTAGGTAGAGGAAGGAGAGCAGCCCGGAACCAGGATCCAGGAGCCTGTAGGAAGGAGGTTGCTGCCACCAGCTCAGTCAATTGCTGGAATTGCACAGGATGTCACGGCCAGCTTTGTCACACTGTTTTTTTAAAGATATGGTATAAATTTGGACTTTGACATAAAATTTCCTGTTTTGTAAAAATACCATATGCTCCAAACAAAACACATCTGCAGGCTGAATACTGTGCACGGGTCATGACCTGCAGTGTAAATAATTAATCCTAAAGCACGGAGCCCAGTCCACCCTGGGCATTTCCCCTACCCAACCTCCGGGTTATGCAGGAAGAGCAGACACTGTTTACATCCTCAGGTTTGATGGCCCAGAACATTCCTAAAATCGTACTCACAAGGCCAGCCCCCTCCCACCCCTTAGGGCTTCCCCCACAGCTCTTTGCTGCTTTTCCTCACAGCACTTATACCATTTTGTGGAATGAGCAATCGACCGCACGATTCCTTGTGGTGAGAGATGCTACACAATCCACTCCAAGGTGCTCAGAAGGCCAAAAATGCCAGAAGCCACTCGAAAGACATCACACAACTCAGCTTCTTGGTGATTCCTGAGCTTAAGAACATACCTCTTGAGGACGCAGACAACTACTTTATTCCTAATTTGTAGGAGAGGATTCCCAAGGGCCTTTCCAGTTCTCCTTTGTTTGGATCAAGACCACTGCTCCCCATTTCCACACTAGGAGAAGGTCAGGAAGGGGGTCTGAGGAATTATAGGCAAGGGTGCCTGGTGGTGAGTTGGTTGGGTGTCCAACTCTGGATTTCAGCTCAGGTCATGATCTCACAGGTGTGGGATCAAGGCCCGCATCGGGCTCTACGGTCAGCACAGAGTCTGCTTGAGACTCCCTCTCCCTCTCCAAGATAAATTTATGCATGAACTTGGATACAATTAAGCAGTTTATTTTTATTTTTGCCATGGTTGGAATATATCAGTCTATGCAAGAAACCTGTGCTGAGGTTCCTTCTGTGGCAAAGAGTGTTTCTGTTCATGTCAGCACAGAGAACATTACTTGCTCAGTTTTGTAACTAATCTTGTTTACAACATAATGCACAGATTGTTCGTGATTCCTAAGGATATTGTTTTGATAGAATGAAATTAATTCTCCAATTTTTAGAGGAAAGCCTAATGAGGGAAAAACAAAACAATAAAGTGTAGGAAACAAACGTGTAGGAAAAAATCGGGTCCCATCCACAGGACGCCTACAGGAACCCACACTGGAAGCTTTTCTCCTCCTGATGCTTTAGGAAAGACAGGGCACATGGCTGGGTCTGGAACAACAGCATGCATGTGGGGAAAACCTGTGCTGCCTTTCCACAAGGCGTGTATGCATGAGGGTCTTCTCTGCAGGGCTGTGGCAGGGGTCCGGGCCGAGTCCGCAGAACGGGTAAACAAGCCAAATACACAGCCATCCCCGGGCACTACTCCTGGGCCGACTTCCTTCCCCAGGCCTTTGACCAGAGATCAAAGCAAGGACGGGAGAAAGACAGGGTAGGGGACCGGCAGTGGGGAGAGGTGGAACAGGCTATGCTACACCCTTGCAGAGCAATCTCGCGGGAAGTGCCTCCCGCTCTCTAGACCAGGAGGCAGAGGCAGAGGCAGGGAGCACGTGTCCCACTGCCAGGAGGAGCTGCCACTCAGCCCCAGCCCAGGGCTGCCATGTAGAAACAGGAGCACACGCTGGCAAAGCTTAGCTTGTCGAGAGGACTGGAAACCTCCGATTTCGAAGAACTGCGATTCCAAACAAAAACACATAGGCAGGAGCCTCACCCGACAGAGGAAAGCGCGCCTGAACACTCAGAGCTGCGCCCCACACGGGAATGTGTATGTGAACTCGGACTCGGGGCACATTCACACAACCCTGAGACCGAGCCGCAACACCCTGGACGCATGTCAAGCAGCAAAGGCAGGGTGAGGAAAGCCAGACCCCTGAGCCAGCTGCCATGTGCTGCATTTACAGAGCTCGGGGAACGCTCCGCGCTTGACGCCAGGCAGCAGCCTCCTCTGAGGAAGCTGGGGCGGGGGCGGGGGTTTCCCAACCAGCGTCTGGTTTATGAAAATTAACCGAGCTCTACCATTATGATGTGTTATTTACTTCTGTAATATACACGCACTAAAGTTGAAAAACAAAACAAACAAAACATGGTGCAGGACAAACAGAACTCTGCCCGGAAGAAACCCAGGTCGGTGAGGGCAGGTCAGCCCTCAGGAGGCCCCCGTTCATCAAGGTGGCGGACACGTCGCCGAACCCGACACAACGGTGCCAGTGGGAGCGCAGCACCGGACCCACTGGGACTCCCACTGGAGCGAGCTGCAGTGGAGCGGCGGCAGGCCCGCGGGGCCAGCACACTCCAGGTCCTCTCTACGGGGGCCTGGCCGCCCGTCGCTCGGAAGGGCCACATGCTCTCTGGGGCCGTGGCTGCCTCACCACTACACTGCAAGGTGGGAAACGACAGCTCTCTATGGCGGGAGAGCGCCGGCCCTGCTAACCCACGGGAAACCCACTCTGAAAACCGGCTGGCCCCCAGCCCTGGGCAGCAGGAGAGCCCCCGCAGCTGCCTGTCCTGGGGAGTCGCTCCCCGCAGACAGAAAGAAGCCCTCTCTGGAAGGCTGCGGTCCCAGCTGCGGCGGGAACCGGCCATTCCCGCAGGGGTGCAGAGTACAGGGTTGCGAACTCCGCGGTCTTTCTCAGACGACGGCAACCTCCCGCGGCCGGCTCTCCCTGCATGCTCTCCTGCAAAGGCGCAGCCCAAGCTGGCGACCCCGGAGCCACGTGTCCCTGTTGGGGTCGCGGCGTGGAGGCCGGGGTCGGGGCCCTCCATAGGGCTCGAGCGCAGCGGTTCGGCGGGCCCGCGGCGGGGCCGAGCGCTTCCGCGGAAAGCCTGGGCGAGTGCGCTGGGCGCCGCACGAGAACGAGGCAGGGCGCTGCCCCCACCTCAGGTAGAGCTGGACCTGGCTTTACACACCAGGGATGTCGGTCCTTTTTACCCAGACTGATATATTTTCTATCAGTAGATTTTTAAAATTTGTAATCTACCAGTATTTGTTCATTTAAGGATTTCATAAAGTATTTTTTCAAATCAGGTATTTCTTGAATGACTCTGACTGCACTTTTGATGGCCAGTTGCCATGCATTATTAAACTCCGTTTTTTTCTTCAGAATCTTCCAGTAGACGTCTAGAGTTTAGCTAGAAGTCTTGGCTACGATACAAACAGTGATGGAAAACACATGAGCAGTAACAAGTTTTAATCTGGCCCCTCAGCACTACCATGGGCTAATCTGTGGAGGCAGCTTCTTCCAGTGTCAGCCAGGGTGCAGCCACACCGCACTCCGCAGCGGCGTGCTCCTCGGTCCGCGACACCGTCTCACCTCTCCGTCAGCTGCACCTGGAGCAGCCAGACGCGACGCAGGAGTACATGCTGGGACCTGCGACCCTCAGGACTGACTCTCCTCTGACGAGGTATGTTTTCAGTCTCTTCATGTTCAGGGAGCAATTATTTCATAGTTGATACTAAGGGGACGTTAATGTTATTAACATCAGTGCTTGTGAAATACGTGATCAAGTTTATCTGCAGAATTCCTTAAAGATCAGGACTTAAATACATAACATAAAATTACTCTAGCCTTTAAGTTTTATATGGAATGGATTTATTTTCATATAACTTTTACAGTTACATGAAAATCTGTTATTATGCTTCACCATAAATGTTAACATGATTGATTTTAGAAATCATTTAAACAAAAATCTTTTGAGTATGCTCTTTTAGGAAAATAACACGACCTTAAAATAATTAATGATAATGAAATTGGTGGATATCACAAAAACATTATGTGAAAAAGTAAGTATTTCTTTCCAAATGGAAAACTATGATGGTTTCTAATGTGTTTTCAAAATATGAATTATTCAAATGTCAGTTTTACTTACACATTTGGATATTAACACTGTTTTTGAAAAATGCTTTCCATGTTCTTATGTAATAAGATAGCACTGGACAGTTAACATGGAGATGCATGTAATTCCAAGAAAGAACAGTTATCAGCAATACTTCAACTAGCTCCATATCTAATAGGGAAGATCAGAAACTTTTCACAAAATTCCAGTCAGAATTTAAAATAAAGATTTCCCTTATCTTCTCCCAAAGAAAATTTTTAAATTAAATCTTAGATGAAAAGAAATTAAACAATGTAGTTGATATTCTACTCCCTCAGAATCTAAACAGAGCACAGCATTCCTTCTTGCTAGTGTGTTCAGAGATGTGGTAGCCACAAGCCGTGGCCACATGCTAAGGGTGAAACCTGATGGTCTACCCCTCTCTAAGAATACAGTGTTGTCCTTTCCAATCCCCCAAGAACCACTGTGTTGTTTAAAAAGAAAAAAAAGGAAATACAAAGAAATCGTAAGCCCACACACATGGGAAAGTATCTGGATGTTTTTAATTTGTTTTCGGTATTTTGCAACACAGCGTGGTGGAAAGAAGTCTTCTGTTTCCACCAGCTGCTCCACTACAAAAGAGTATTTGGGTACCTGATCTGAGGTTTGAGACAAAACACATCAACTTTACAAGCAAAAGTCTTAATGCACTGTAGCAGACAGTGGAGAATGAAGAGGTAGAAGTGTTTTGTTTTTTAAGACGTACTGAAAAATGAATGAAGGACAAAAACTTGTGTAAGAGGAAAGGCAGCCACAACTTCTTTATCAGATGCGATTTATAATTCTAGGGTAAAGTGAATTATTTCTCTAAGGACTGTGCTGTCTTAAAAGCATCAGTTTCCTTCCAAAAGGCACTCTAAGTGTCCAAGTGCATGTTTGGACATTGAACTTTTCCTTACTTGCTCAAGTACAGAGCTGAGCCGCGACTGTGCCTGGATCCAGCTCAGATGTTCTGTGAGTACACGAGCACCTTCTGTCACATTTACGACTGACAACTACTACTAGCACTTGGGAACAGATAGGGACAAGTCAGCCAAGGGGAAGGGTCACCAGGCAGACCTTTAAGCATGGGATTTAAAAGCACAGTGACTTATTTTCCTAATAATAGTGTCTGAGAGGAAATACCATTTCACTTAGACAAATTTTCCATTCTAAGTTTGTGGAACATTTAAGTGGAAAATAAGAGTTTATGCAGATTCAGAGAGACACTTCTTAGCTCCATTTCCAGTCCAGAGGACCTGGCCAAACCGCGTGCCCCGTCCTCTCTGAGGAGAGTCTGCTTACTGTCTGGAAGTCACTGTGGAATTGGGGCTGGCCTCGTGGGGGCTGTGGGGAGGGCGGCGATGCAGGAGTGAGGAGGCTGGCCTTGGCCCCTCTGCTGTCAAAGACAGCAGTAGCAGTGGGAGCAACGTATCAGAGGCCCTTCCTGGCTCCAACGTGCCACAGTTTATTAATAACAGCAGTAGCACTGAAATAATATTCCAGATATTATTCTGATTAAAGGAAACTTGAAACCAAAAAGTCCAAAGCTTTCCATGAGTAATAAACTCTGGCAATACTGGTCTAAACTGGGGAAATACTGAGTCTTCCTGAGAACAAAACACAAACTTTATTTTAAAGTTTTCAAAAATAGCACATTCTACCACCCAGACTTATCAAATAAGAGCTTAAGTCTAAATATTAAAACTAAAAAATTTAAAAATAAGAAAACTAAAAGTCATATCACTTTCAGTGAGAAGTAATACTCTAAATTCTTTCTGAATAACAGGAAAACACTGCTATATAGCGGTCCCTCCTGGACACCCCAATATTTTCTACTGATAAAAAACTCGTCAGCCAGGTTACGGCACGGTTGGGGCTTACTATCACTTGTACTTTCTCACCTCAGATGAAGGGTATAAAGGGTGAATCACTCATGGAATCAAGGCCCACCTGACTTCAGTTTTTAAGGAGCCAGAATATATAAGAATGCAGAGAGATTACATTAATCTTCTATAGCTAACAGAAGTCAGAAGTAGCACGGAAAGAACATGCCAGAAGGCACTTTGGGTCTCCATATAAAGAATTTCCTATCCAGCACAGATGGACAACAGGGGAACCAGATGCCCCTCGAGGAGCACTTGCTGGAGTCATGCAAGCAGAGAATAGACACACTATTGACCCAGTATGTTCCGGGGAGGCTCCAGCACCCGGAGAGAGTTTCACCTACATGCCATTTCCTGACTCCGCAGGTCTCCTCCCTCATTTGCAGAGGAAGGGCCCAAGGAGGCATGAACAAGGGGTTGCTGCCCCATCAGCCAGCAACCAGAAAGTGTCCCAGGTACCACGGGCTTGCCCCAGCCCCAGAGCCCCCACCTCCTCCAGGGCAGGGGGCGGGGCACACTGGCTGATGGGTCTCTTGACACTGCAGGCGGGCTGGTCTGCAGCTCTGATGCCTGGCTTGCCCCTCCCCCTCAGCCTCCTGTGGCCCCCTCACTCGCTGTTCCGTCTTGGCTAGTCACACCTGATCCTCACCTTCTGGCTCCAGGGCTCTCCTGCATCCTGGGGCAGAAGGAGCAAAGGCGAGTTTCCAGCCCCACTGCCAGGCCAGAGAAAGCCCAGAAGTGTTTGGAGCTCTACCGTGTTCTTCTTTTTATGTGGATTTGTTAAGGTTCTATGGTTTTCTTATGTCTATCACTTCAGATATAGTACTTGTTACATAAATTTCTCTGGTCTAGACAGGGAACCTACAAGCCCTGTATAGCTTGTATATATACAAGAACATACTGAAACTCAACCAATTCAGTAATAACTCCTGATTAAACTCATCTCCCATGGTCCAGGGCAACTGGGGGCAGGCCTCAGGAAACCACAGCCCCCAAAGATTCCCCAGGTGGGCACTGAGTCTGGCTCTTGAGGGAAGGGTGGATGAGAAACCTTTGATTGTACAGACTGTCTGATGCTACAGAAGTGGTGAGACAAGGCAGAAGTATATAGAGGACCAGAGCAAATTGTGTCAGCAGACTGATACCTAAAATATTTAAAAACCAACATAATAATTTAAAAAATAGGCCCCTAGAAAGAGGAAAATAGTCCTTCACTCAGTAGCCTATTCTCGATTAGGTTTGCGTATTCTATTCCAACCTTTTCTCGTGTATGTATATTTTATAGACAGCTTTACATCTGTTGGTCTCCAACAGTAAACGGAGAGTGTGAGGAATAAACAGATCTCTGGTGAAGAATTTTGCCCTGCGAGTCTGGAGACCACACACCTGGAGATCCCTCCAAGGCGCTGGCCACAGTGCACGCAGTCAGCCCGGCCTCCTTGCAGTTCAGCTCTGTTTATTAACTTAGGCATGTGTTCAGTTTTTCCATGAATGCACCTGACATTCCAGCATTGGCTTTTACAACAAGCCCCTGCTTGGCTGAGAGTAGCGGATCAGGAGCTGTGGTTTTATTTTTTTGAGGAGGGAAATGAGGGAGGGAAGAGGATGGGGAGAGAGGGGCCTCTGCGTCACAGAGTCTGCATCCTAACTCTGCGCCTGGTACACAGCAGGGCTCTGACACACGCCCACTGGAAGACTGCAGCAACGTCCAGCAAAGGCAGAGCTAGGGGCAGCTGTGGCCACAGAAGGCAGAGCTGCAGAGCAACAGTAAAGAATAAACTGGTACCGGGGACAAGCCTTGGTGCGACTAAGGACCATTCAGGGCTGAATTAGCCAGGGAATGGGAGTTCTGGAAGGTCAATGCAAAGCTGGGAACCAAGTACTAGGGAGCCAGGAATCACACAGATGCCTTAGGTCAAGAAACATAATGGATCCCTGTTGGGCAGGCTGCTGGGAAGAAGTAACATGCCAGAGACAAAGCGATAGTGGAAACAGAGCCCAGCTGAACTTAACAGGTGCCCGTGCCAGGGTTCCTGGGCTCTGGGACTAGACACAGAAAGGGAACCTGCCCATCCCCGAGCCGGCCGACAGACACTGCTGGGCCTCATGCGGCCAGCACAGGGTCTCTGCACCATAGGAATCTGACCCCTCCCGCCCTCCCAGCCCAGGCTGGGCATGCACCCCTCCTTGTGTAGACGGCTGCCAACAGCAGTGTGTGGACTGGCTGGAGAAGAAAAGATGACAGAGCGTGTGGCTGAAGCTACTGGAGTTCAGGATGCAAGAGCGTGCTCCCACATAGGTAGCAGCAGAAAATGCAGACAACAGGTTGGGAGTGTGAGCTCCACCTTGGGGTCAACTCTTCTGGTTATGTGGCTTTGGGGAAGCCGCTGAAGCTCTCTGCGCCCCCCATTCCTCCCAGTCAACGTGGGGGACATGTCTGGAATCAACTGAATTGATGCTTCCATAAGGCGAGGAAGAGATAGGAGGCCAGGCTGGTTCTGAAGTCAATTATTAAAATAAAAAAGTGTTTGCCATTCTCAGCTATGTCCTGATCTCGGCATAATTGAGCATGGGTTACCACAGAGAAATCTCATGTATCTAGCTGAGGACGTCCAGCCACCCACTTGACAAAGTGCTCGCATTGCCATTTGGATTTCAGAGTTAAATAATGCTAATTACCAGGTGGATAACTGATCATAGAATTCCCCCCCCCACCTTCCCCTCGCGATTAAAAGGCATAACATATATAATTGAGTACTTTAATTCACTTCTGATGCCAAGTCCAGAAAGACCAATGCCATGGAGAGAGGTTCAAGCTGATTCTGGGTTCTGGGAACCTGTAAGGAGCTAGCACCACTGCTCAAGGATTTGGGGAGCAAGGTCTTCCTGAGGCTGGACCAACTATGACAGCCTCTGGATGGCCTGTGTGGCTAAGGCGCTGTCATGCTCAGGTCCAGCAAGGGAGTCCAGCTGGACTGCTGGGGATCTGGCTAAGGGACATCTGGGGAGAGTGTGCGTGCCCTCTGGCCAGAGCACAGCCTTACCAGTGGGCATCTGTTTGCCACCAACCGCACACCCCAAAGGGAAGACTGGCATAAATCTGCTGTAGATGATTTCAAAATGCTTTTAATTTTTGAAAATGACAAAGACTGTATGTAGTTTGCTTCACAAGTGAAAGTTAAGACACACCTGCAGAAAAATCTGCCATCAGACAACAAATTTATGCTCAGAAGGTTCTGGATCATTCGTTCCAGTTTTGTGTGGGCTTTAAAAATACAACTGAAAACAACTCCGCCCCTCAAAGAAAGCAAACGAACAGAACTCAGCGGAAAGATGAACATGAAAAGAATAAGAAGTCTGGTCCTCAGATGCTCTGGATCAGGTATTAGACAATGGAACAGATTAAAAGGAGGAAATCCAAGTACACTGCGGAAAAAGTGACCAAGTCTGAAAGTGAGGCTGGTGGTGGGGAGGGGGGTTATTACAACCTCCAGATGTGAGGCCAAGGGGACATGTGGGTTTTACTTTGAAAGGGTCATAGGTATTAAGGCAATGGAAGGATATGGGGAAGAGGGAGTCTGGTATGATAATCTGTTTTAGTTTTTATTTTTTTAATTTTTATTTTTTAAAGATTTTATTTATTAATTTGGCAGAGAGAGATCACAGGTAGGCAGAGAGGCAGACAGAGAGAGAGGAGGAAGCAGGCTCCCCGCTGAGCAGAGAGCAGAGTCTTTAACCCACTGAGCCACCCAGGCACCCCCTGTTTTGGTTTTTAAAAGCACTCATTATGCGGCGCCTGGGTGGCTCAGTCATTAAGCATCTGCCTTCAACTCAGGTCAGGGTCCCAGGGTCCTGGGATCCAGCCCTGCATCTGGCTCCCTGCTCAGCACGAAGCCTGCTTCCTCTTCCATTCCTCCTGCTTGTGTTCCCTCTCTCACGGTATCTCTGTCAAATAAATAAAATCTAAAAAAAAAAAAAAAAAAAAAAGCATCATTAGTTTCCTAAGTAGAACAGTAGTACTGACTGGCCATTATAAAAGTTAAAAAAAAAAAAAAAAAAGAAAAAGAAAATACATGTCATTCATGGTTCTACTACCCAGGATTATGAATTAGCTATATTTGTGCCAAGTTTTTGAGTGTTTGTAAGGATATTTTACATATAGATTTTTAATATTTGCTTTCTGTAATTCCAAAAATACAGTGTTTTACATGTTTAATTTTTTTTAATTTTTGAAAGATTTATTTATTTGAGAGAGAGAAAGAAAGAGTGAGAGAGTGCAAGCAGGGGGCCAGAGGAAGAGGGAAAAGCAGACTCCCCACAGAGCAGCGAGCCTCATGCAGGACTTGATCCCAGAACCCTGTGATCATGACTTGAGCCAAAGGCAGATGCTTAACCAAATGAGCCACATAGGGATCCCAATATTTGTAAACTCTGTAAATATTTTTTAAGTTTAAAAGTATTTTATGGAATACATACACCCTATTTTATTTTACTATTTCACTTAAAGCATTAGTTATCTTTAACTTTTTGCTATTATCTATAATTCTGTCGTGGACATCTTTATGCACATTAGAATCATTTCCTGGGACTAGATTACAAAAAGAATTAGTGGATGAAAAAGATATTTTTAAAACTTCCAATACATATTGCCAAACTGCTTTCCAAAAATTTTTTACAAAAAAAATTTTTTTAGGGGCACCTGGGTGGCTCAGTGGGTTAAAGCCTCTGCCTTCGGCTCAGATCGTGATCTTGGGGTCCTGGGATCGAGCCCTGCATCAGGCTCTCTGTTCTGCAGAGAGCCTGCTTCCTCCTCTCTCTCTGCCTGCCTCTCTGCCTACTTGTGATCTCTGTCTGTCAAATAGGTAAATAAAATCTTTAAAAAAAAAAATTTTTTTTTTTTTATAAATAACCCTAGCAATGGGTCAGAATAGCTCTGATTGTTGTTGAGTTCTTACTAGCTCTGATTTTGTTTAACTCAATCTTAGTGTCTCCTTAGTTCTAGGTTGGTCCTCTACACGACACGACATGAAGGAGTGTGTGCTCCTAGCGCTCTTGGCTTTATGCTCTGCTAAGCCCTTATCTCGCCCATCATACGTGACGCTGAAGAACATGATGCTGAAGGACATGGAAGATGAAGTGGGTGGTGACCCTGATGATGACAACTCTCTTTTTCCAACAAGAGAGCCAATTAACCCCTTTTTCCCTTTCGATCTGTTCCCAACATGTCCATTTGGATGCCAGTGCTACTCGAGAGTTGTACACTGTTCCGATCTAGGTAAGAACAAATGTCAGCTTATTTTGGTGAAAATGTCATTCTGATAAAATTGAAAGGATAGTAAGAGTCCTCACTGAAATTTCAAAAATCAGCTAATTGTAAAGCAATTTTTCATTTAAGTTCTTTGAAAATGTAACAAACCCAAAGTACATTGAAACTTATCTTAAAAACCCAGACAACCAAAGGAAAGCAATGGGAATTTCATATATAGAACATTTCCTTCTCTTCTCAAATTTGAATGAAAATCGTTCATTTTAATTTCCTTCAGAGAGAATGGACAGCACTATGGTTCATTTCAGGATGTCAGCAGTCTGACAGTGTGCCTTCTAGTAACATTCTATAAGGATAAGAGAAATTGCCCATCTACAGCAATAAACAGGTTATATAGAGTTTGTGAAATCTCTAATCTAGACATTTTAAAGTCAATGCTCTTCGTTTTGAATGATTTAGGTTTAGAACTGTCTAGAAAAGAACTGACTGCACTAAATCACCTTCTAAAGTCTTAAAATGCATAATTCTCTGCTGAGTATTTTTTTCAAATATTTCTAATGAAGATGTTCTTGAATAGAGGGGTACACTCATACCCCACTCAGGGAGAGGGTAAGATGAGAAATGCACACCAGAGTTCACTGTACCTGCCCATCTCCAGAAGAGGGGAAGGCTCAGATGTGCCCCACTGTGGGAAGCCAAGGTGTGGCACACACGTGTCATGCTGTACATACATCACCTCTTCTACGTGACCAAGACAATGAAAAGGGTCTGTAGCTCTGTCACTCTTCCTCCCTCAGAAAATTAATTTCTTTCCAGAGCTTCCAGTTTCATCACGGGTGGGATGAGCAAGGTCAGTCCCAGTCTAAGCCACCTAGTGCTTTCTGCAGAGCCGCCCACTTCCTCCAAGACCTTCCACTTCATTTCCTAAGACCAAAATCGTCTCCTGTCAAAACGGATACCTTGCTAACCTGCCAAGTGACTCCCTTTCCCTTTTACTATCTATGGTCGAACTTCTAAAAAGAGTGAGTCATCGCTGTAAACTATGGAGGGAAAAGTACTCAGAGCTACAGGGTGAAGTGCTGACATTCCCAGTATTTTGATACTGAGCTCTCCAGTGGGGCTATTAAATATACTTCTGCTCCCTAGGAGGAAGGATGCCCCCCCAAAGCATACTAACATCTGAAACTCCCTGTAAAATGCATAAAAAAAGATGAGTTGACGGATGAATTGTAAATATAGTAAAATATTGATGGTAGAAAGCGACTATGGGTTTTCACTGTAAAATTTTCAACTTTTCTGTACGTTTGAACATTTCAATAACAAATGTTGGAGAAAAACAAGAAGGCCCATGTTCGTTAAGCATAACTACTGTACGGCCTGACGACAGGCATGGTGGTATGTTCGGCCATCTAGGGAAAGCAAGAAAAGTAAGGAAGAAACGCACCACGTACAGCTCTTGGTAATTTCCGCTCTTCTTTGTTTTTTTTAATTTAAGAGGGGAAAATACCATTAAGTCTTTAAGTAATTTAACATGAGCTGAGTACCTACATACACTGAGAGCGCCATGCAGCTGTCCCTTAACCTCACACAACAGACAGACAGCTACCATCAAACCTGCGAGGAGGAGTGCAAACTGACTGGCGGGGGGGGGGGGGGGGGGGGGGGGGGGGGGGGGAGTCAAAGCAATGGCTGGAAGAGACCCAGTGCTGAGGAGGGGAGGGTGTTAGCAAAGGTTACTGCACACCCAGACATCAACAGGGAGCAATGGATGAGTGTTTCTGTAACTCACATTTAACAGACAACTGAGTAGAGGAATTCATTATTAAAGGAAATACGTAGTAACATTTTAAAGAATGTACATGAAAATAATATAATTTATTTTCTAAATTTTCTACATGTGAAAATTTCTAAATTTTCTACATGTTGAGGCTTCTTAAAATGATCAGAACCTACAGGTTCCAATTCAGCCCTACAAGAGCCTGAGAAATGGCAGAGAATGTCACTGCTCCTCAGCGCCGGCTTCAGGTGCAGCTCAGCTGCAGTCACCTCCCAGCAGTCATACTGGCACACCCTCATTTACCTCCTCATCTGTCACCTTGTGCAGATGAGCAGTGACAGCTAGACCCAGCTAGGCACCTTGCAAAAATACCTAAGTTACTTGAAAAGGTCTGCAGGTCTTTCCAAAGAGCAATGTTTTTGCTGTTTCTCAGTGGTAACCATGGATTTTAAAAGATGTACATTTCCATCAAATTAGAAAACTCTTCTTTAAAAAAAAAAAAACCAAAAACTCTTCTTTAGCTTATCATGTATGTGTAACATGTTCGTTTATTTCTCAGGTTTGTCCTCCGTTCCAAGCAACATTCCATTTGATACTCAAATGATTGACCTTCAAAACAATAAAATTAAGGAAATCAAAGAAAATGATTTTAAAGGACTCACTTCACTTTACGTAAGAATATATTCATTCATATTTAAGTGAAAATCTCTATCATTGCTAAAAGGATTACTTGTATTTTGTGTAAACAAGTCTTACTTTTCTTTCTTTTTTTCCTTAAAGATTTTATTTATTTATTTGACAGAGAGAGAGAGATCACAAGGAGGCAGAGCAGCAGGCACAGCTGGGTTGGGGGGGATGGAGGGTTGGGAGAAGCAGGCTCCCTGCTGAGCAGAGAGCCTGATGCGGGGCTCCATCCCAGGACCCTGAGATCATGACCTGAGCCAAAGGCAGAGGCTTAACCCACTGAGCTACCCAGGTGCCCCAGCAAGTCTTACTTTTCTGTGTGTGAAGAATGACAAAAATCTCTGATACTGAGTAGTGTTCTAGTAATGAGAAATTAGATTTGATTAATTTAAGTGATGTTAACTGAAATGAAAGCCAGGTAAAAGGCAATGGGCTAAGAGTTTAAGTAAAAAAGGTCCTAAAATGAGCGTATGATATATTTAGGTAATCACAGCACTATACTGTGATGATGATTATTAATAAGAACTCATTAGCATACAATTTAAGAAAATCTGTAACCAAACCTGTTGACTTATCTGAAGACACCACAAATCTCTGAAAGCCGGTCATGTATTATATCTACTTAATATGTACTTGTATGGCGTTTTCCCCTAGACCTTTTTTTTCCCCCAAGATCTTATTTACTTATTTGACACAGAGAGAAAGCAAGAGAGCACAAGCAGGGGAGCAGCAGGCAGTGGAGAAGCAGACTCCCAGCTGAGCAGAGAGCCCAATGTGGGGCTCGATCTGAGGATCATGACCTGAGCCGAAGGCAGCTGCTTCATCGACTGAGCCACCCAGTAGTTCCTCCCCTAGAACTTTAAAAATGAAAAATAATTTTTCCTTACAATATTTATTAATATTTTCATTTTCCAAGATTTAAAAGACTCTTAGTTTTCTATGTAACACTTAGAGCCTCTAGATTTTAGCAAGTAAAATATCCAATTTATTTTGTAATTGGTTTTTAGAAGAGCCTGATTCCACACGTCCCAGCACGGGGGTGTCCACTCTTCCCTTCAGCGTGGAGTTAGGGTGGCAGTATGGAGGGCAGCCAACACTCCACTTCAAGGCTATGTTTGCACATTCTCATGCTGGGCTGGAGGGCAGAAACGTAAGGCCTGTCATGTCCAGGGCAGTTACAGCACTGAGAGGAGAAGGTAGAGATACCATGGCCACGTCATTCTCTTTCAGCCACCCATGCAAGCCTGTTCTCCTCCTGTCCTCTTTCAGGACGCTCTGCTTTCCCATCACCCTCGGGTCAGTGCGTGGACACTAAATGACCCATCCCAGCAGGCAGGGAAAGGGACTGTTCGGTCCCATCATGCAAGCAGTTCACGTCTGCTGGATGAGCAAGACACTGAGGCTGGCCATGTACTAGGCACCACAAGGAATGCTCTTTCCTTAGGCTTTCTACCTATCCTCTTGGCAAAGCCACGCTGCCCTGTGCTGCCAGGAGTGGGCTCCCAAGGCCGTGACTGGACAGCTTAGATTGGTAAGGGTCAATACATAATAAAGTTTCCATATTAAAAAAAGAGAGATTAGAAGAGCATATATTTATCTAATAATGAGGCATCACTTAAATATTAGGATAATGCCATGAAGAATCTGTCCAGTCCATCCCACCATCAGACCACAGAAACTTCTGGAGAATGGCAAGGCCATTATTGACTCTCAGAAGTTGGAATACAGCTTCTGTATTCCAGAAGCTTCTGGAACTTCTTCAGCTTTATAACCACAGGAAAGATTAATGTCGTATTCAATACCAACATCATAAACAGTTCCTAATTTGTCATATAATTTTATCACATTTTAGGAGTATCCAGGGATGTAGCCCACTTGTAGTCCCATTATTCACTGGGAAAGGAGTCTGAAAGGTGTCAGGAGCTGTGTTAGGCCTGTTTCTGTCCAATCAGCTTTATGTAGCACTTGTTAGAGGGGTAATGAGTTCTTGAGTTAGGTGGGCCTAGGCTCAAACCTTGGCCCTACTAGAAGAAAGTGCTGGGCCAGTGGCCTGCCTCGCCAAGCCTGACTTCGTCCCCTGTAACAGAGCTGTACCAATGCTGTGAGACTCACTCAGAGGAACGAATGCATGTAAGACGCCAGCACCCAGTGGCTCAGTGCTGCCAATGGCCCTCGTGCTTCCCGACTGCCTCAGTGGGAAAGCACTTCTCACTGCACACTTTCTATCTGAATTGTGGGCATGCAGTCTATTTGAAAACATTTAATTATAATGTCATCTTGTATGGTACCTGTCCTTAAAGACAATCAAAACTTTTAAAAAATATTTTATAAATTCTCTGTTTTGGCTGGCTGTTTGGCCTTCTGGTTCTTACACAAAGGACAAGCTATCTTTAGGGAATGAGTGGGATCATTACCCACACGCCCAATTCATGGTCAGCTGGCCACAGCCTCACTCATCAGGACAGCTTCTTGTCTGACCTCTGAAAGGCTACCCTTTTCTCATCTTCTGTCCTTACCTATAACCACACTGCCTGGGGCTCTGTGACCATCACTTCTGGAACGGCAGATGCTCTGCTCACCCAGTCAGTGGGGGTCAGCCGCAGGGGGCCCTCCATACAAACTCACTCCATCCTATACTCCTCACTCTTCCTTTTAGGCAGCTCTGGCAACTGCCGTCCTAACGGGAGGATGCAAACAATTCCCAGTCACGTGCTCCCTCTGGGACCCCCCAACCGTGGAGGCCTATAGCAAGCGCTCACCATGGCAGAACAAAGTGCAGAGGGCAGAGGAACTAGGCCAGACAGGACGCAGGTCACTCTGTCACCAGGCCCATTTCCTCAGTGCAAAAGGGAGAGAGATCATTTCTGCTAAGTTTGTATCACAGGGTTGAGTGAGGGCTCACCAAGCTGTTACCCCACTCTTCCCCAAAGGAGAAGAGAACACACTTAGCTGGTGGCATACAGGAAAAAGGACATGTTACCAGGTCTTGTTCTCCTTCAGGTGAGACAGTACACCTGATGGAAAGATAAGAAAAAGGCCTACAGGGTGCCCAGCTGGCTCAGTTGGTGGACTGTCTGACTCCTGATCTCGGCTCAGGTCTCGATCTCGAGTTGTGAGTATAATTCCCAAGATGGGGACTCCTCACTGGGTGTAGAGCCTATTTTAATAAAAAAAGAAAGAAAAGAAAAGAAAAGAAAAGAAAAGAAAAGAAAAGAAAGAAAAGGCCTACAGGAAAGAGAATAATCAAGGGAGTGTAGCAGCCAAAGTGTCTGTGTTTCTTCCGGGGAAGAACAATGACCATATTAAGTCTATCTGGAAACATCGAGAAGGTTGGTGTAGAATGGGATTGGTGACAACATTCATAAATGGAATGACTCTAGAGCTGCTCTCTGAAAGAAGGTCCCAAGAAATGAAGCCCCAGCCACCCCACCCTTGGGAAACATGCAGTAGTTCCCACTGCCCAGCACACCGGAGAGCTCTCCACACGCCTCACAGGCTTGACTCCTGACAGTGCAGAGCTGGGCTGCTGTCTGGGCTTAGAGCTCCTCTGAGGCCTTGACCACAGGGCCCTGACAAGGGTCTGAGGTATTTCTCAGGATGCTCTGCTGTCTCCCCAGTGTCTGAGATACGCCAGCATGTGGAAGGTACTTGGTAGCAGTTTACTCCTACATGTCTCCAGTCCAAGAAAAATGCTTCACATTAGTAAACATGAATGAAAGAAGTAAGGTTTTCAAAGTAGAGAAAATCATACAAAAATGTACTTCATGTGACTGAATAGATTTTCACTTTATTTTATTTGAGAGAGAAAGTGAGCAAGGGAGGGGATGGGCAGAGAGAGAGAGAGAATCCTTAAGCAGATTTCCTACTGAGTGTAGAGCCTGACCCGGCCTGGAACCCATGACCCTGAGATCATGACCTGATCCAAAACCAAGCCAACTGAGCCACCCAGGCGCTCCCTGAAGAGATTTTTAGATATAATACCATTGGTTACTTCCATGAAAGGAAATGGGGTGCCAGGGGTAGGGCTTAACTGCACAAATATGTCACCTACTAAGAGATAAACCAAAGTTTCAAAACCACTCTGTTCCAACTCAGTAGTAAATATTTGTTTTAGCTTAGACTGTACTGGGGAATTATTTACAGTTAATAAAGTATGTGAATGTCATAATTTCCATTGTTTTCCTTAAGTAACTCATCACTACAGAATATTGGTAAATCAAATCCGACTCATAATATTGTGTATCTCTTTATGCTTTAATCTAGGCTTTGATTCTGAACAACAACAAGCTAACAAAGATTCACCCAAAAGCTTTTCTAACCACAAAGAAGTTGAGAAGGCTCTATCTGTCGCACAATCAACTAACTGAAATACCATTTAACCTTCCCAAGACACTAGCAGAACTCAGAATTCATGATAACAAAGTTAAAAAAATACAAAAGGAGACATTCAAAGGAATGAATACTTTACATGTTCTAGGTAAGTTTATGCAAATGGATGAAACGTTTTGGAATTATATGCAATATGCAAAGATAGAGGTCTTCATCATCAGCAAGAATGATTAAGACTGGTTATTTCCAAAATTAACTTTTTTAATCTAACAATCTCTATCTAAGCCATTTATAAATCAAAGTATCAAACAAAATTTATAGCCCTTAAAGAAATACACCGTTTCTAACACATACTCTCAAGAATCCCCTTTGAAGGGTGCCTGGGTGGCTCAGTGGGTTAAAGCCTCTGCCTTCGGCTCAGGTCATGATCCCAGGGTCCTGGGATCGAGCCCCGCATCAGGCTCTCTGCTCAGCGGAGAGCCTGCTTCCTCCTCTCTCTCTCTCTCTGCCTGCCTCTCTGCCTACTTGTGATCTGTCTGTCAAAAAAAAAAAAAAAAAAGAATCCCCTTGGAAACACCTACAGTGGTTTCAATTTTCTGACTGCACCTAATCAGTAAAATCTGTTACTCATATTTAATATAAAGGTAGTATTAAAAAAAAAAACGATAAGGGTACGCTTACACCAAAAAAGGTAGTATTTTTAATGTGCTGTATAAACCATTCAAATACAATGTACAAAATTAATTCAGAGATTATTTGAAATGTACATCTAATTTATATTATCTGCTTTAAGATTGCTGAGCTAAGGAAATTTCTGTTGTACTTTATAAACTCCATCATATTTTACTTCTGCCATCTCCCTCTCTAATATTCATTCAGAATCTGTGATCAATATTCTCATTCACTTCCTCACTTACTTAGGTCAGCCAAATGCCTGGCACTTACCAAACAGCCTCACTTACTGGCATCTCCCTAAGATTATATTTCTGTTAACCAAATAACAATTTCTAATTGACTTTTATATTTTTAAAAGCTTAGGTGACAAATAAATGTATACTGGAAAACACAAGTGTTTTGAATTTTATGAAAGAGTATCTTTTTTTAGATGTAGTATTAATATAACAAAATATGCTCATGGTCAGAACAAAGTGATAACAAGTCATTGATTTAGAAATTCAAAGCAAAAATCTATTACTTATATTTTCTTTTTTTTTTTTTTAAGATTTTATTTATTTATTTGACAGAGATCACAGGTAGGTAGAGAGGCAGGCAGAGAGAGAGGCGGAAGCAGGCTCCCTGCTGAACAGAGAGCCCAATATGGAGCTCGATCCCAGGACCCTGGGATCATGACCCGAGCCAAAGGCAGAGGCTTTAACCCACTGAGCCACCCAGACGCCCCTATTACCTATATTTTCTATAATAAATCTATTCTAGTATTAATCTACCATAATATAAGCATAATGTTACTTCGGCCTACATAATATGAAGCAGTCTTTTTCTAAGAGCAACAGAAAGGGACACAGATAGACACAGAAATAAACACGGCGAGTGAAAAAGAGTGCAGGATAAAGCTTGAACTTCTCAGAATGTTCTTGGGATGTCAGTGCCCGCACCGAGTCTTCTTCATGCACAATAGATACATGCTAAATTATATCATTTGCCTCCGCAGAAATGAGTGCAAACCCTCTCGATAATAATGGGATTGAACCAGGGGCATTTGAAGGAGTGACAGTGTTCCATATCAGAATTGCAGAAGCAAAACTGACCTCAGTTCCTAAAGGTTTGTATTTATTTAAGATAAAACGCTTCTAAAAAATTGTCACCTTTAAAAAACCACTGTTGTAAACTGTATACATTGTCAAAACCCAAGGTTGTCAGAACACTTTTTATCAGTATGTCTGGTCAGGGTAGTGTGAACTTTGTTGTCTCCTCACACACATAAGAGCCATATATAGTGCTTTTTCTTTTTCCCAGGATGAAACCAGAATCTTTTTGTTTCCCCAGTGAGAACAAACATTAAGAAATAATGAACTTTCTATTCATTCTTCTTAACATTTACTATTCTATACCTGTCACTCTGTGGATCACCTGCTAGAGGTGGATATTCTCTAGAGAGGGCTGGGGAAGGTGCACGGGGCCAGAAGGCTCTGGCAGGGATGGACGTGCACCCTGTACCCATTTCTTCACTCGGGTGCTGTGCAGATTCAAGGGCCAGTGCACAGAAAGGTCTGCGGATGGTGTCAGGCAGCTGGTGAATGCCATCTCCTGGCATCATGGACACTTGTTCTTTATGATGGGACCTGAGGCTGGTGCCCCGAAGGAAAGTGCTCCTTAAGTTTGCTCCTGGACAGTCTTCTAGCGTTCTGCCCCAAGCTCCCAGTACGGCAGTGAGCTCCATCGACTCTCCTTTTTTGGGAACCATGCTCAGAGGCCGTTTCTCATCTCTGACAGGGATGCTCTCTCTCTGCTATGAGGATGACCTGAGTCAGAAATAACCCCTGTGATTAATCATGTAGTTTCCTTTCGAACAGCTCTGTCCTTCGGGGTCCACAGGAAAAGCAAAGACTTTATGGAAACCTTTTTCTACTATTCACCTGATCCAGAAGATTAACAAAACAAATATCAACTCTCAGTTAAAGGACACAGCAAAGTTTGTCTTAGAAATCGAGTGGTGATCTTTCACTTAGGAGAAAAATCATACAAAGTAAAAGTTGGAAAGACAATTTTTTTATACAGGAAAAATCAGTTTAATTCAGAACAACACAATTAAAAAGCCACCTTATTCAGCTTTCAATAAGGTAGCTGTTTTTCAATAAGAAACCTAAAATGATTTACTTCTCATCTTTCATACACCACCAACAAAAATACATGCCACCTAACAAGTTCCATACATAAAATGCCTCTGACATGCTGAGAGCAGATGACAATGAAGGGCAGGCAGAGGGCAGGAGAGAATGGTCAGGGAGGAGAAAGGCTGGGGCTCACTGCGCCAGGGCTATGCCCACCAGCAGACTCTCCTACACTGCAACACATCCCAAGAGCAATTCTCTTCAAGTTTCAGTGTATCTGAAAAATGAAGGCTTAACTTCTCATGATGTTTTCCAGATTTTTCCAAAGGCTTAAGGAACATATTACATCTTTAGAAATTAACTTATTGTTAATTAATTTATTTATTTAAGGATTTTATTTATTTTTCAGAGAGAGCAAGAGAGAATGCATAAGCAAGGATGAGGGGCAGAGGCAGAAAGACAAGCAGGCTCCGCACTGAGCAGGGAGCCTAGATCCCAGAACCCTGGGAACATGACCTGAACTGAAGGCAGACCCTTAACTGACTGAGCCACTCAAGCACCATTAACTTCAGAAATTTATATTGGAATTAAATCTCTCAATTTATGTAACTGCTCTTTCAAGATCCCCATGACATTCAAACGCCAGTGAAATTTTTTTTTTCTCATTTATTTGCTAAAACGAGAAGGCTGATGGCTGAAATCCAATCATCACTACCCCATGCAGCAAGATGAAATTAGGCAGAGGTCCAAAGGGTCCTGACCAGACCTGATAAGTTAACATGAGGAGAGGTGAAACGTGCCTTCCTTCCAGGTCATTTGGAAAACTCTGCTACAGAGCAGCATGGCAGTGGAGGGGAGAAGACACCTGTTTGAACGCAAGAGCAGGAACAGAAGGATCTGTGCAAAAGCAGGCATGTGTTTGTTGACCGTCGCTGAGCTCCCACCCAGACTCTGGCCGTGCTCATCACCCCGCAGGGCTTCTACTTTTCTCTTGGGTCATCCACTTTCTCCACGCCCTAGCAAAGGGGACGATCCCCTCAAGCTCTATAAACCCTCTTCTAAAAAGTTTCCCTGACTGCTCAACATATTCTACTACAGGCTAGAACATCTATGATACTTTCTTAGTGATTTTTGTATGTGTGATGGATTTGCTCAACTGGTGTGTCAGGTCTCTGAAGAGAGAACCTCCCCTCTGTTCTTTTCCATATTGGAGGATAGAGCCATTTCATCAGTATAATTCAACTCAACTAGTCAGAATTCAAAAAATTAGAACCCTCTGAGTTTAGAATTGTTTTCCTGTTCTCTAGTTTGTTTTTTTTTTCTTCTAAAATCCAAAGTAGACTCTGGAATCAACATAAATCCAGCCAGTAAAAGTACTGATATTTATAAGGATGCTTCAAATATCTTCAACAGACTTAACCACTAATAAAGGAAGGAAATGTTTTCAGTAAGAGTTGCAAAAAAGAACACTTTTCCCAGCTAGCTAGAACCTATGGTTGACAAACAATACATTTTATACACACACACACACACACACACACACACACACACCCCTAATAAAATGAGGTGTGATTTAATTCTCAGGTTAATCTAGGGAGGGTAGGGAGGGCTGGGGTCAGAACACGCAGGGGTGAGAAGAGAAGATGCCCCTGTTCATAGGGTACCTGGCATGTGCCAGGTTACACTATAGATGCTTCTCTTTATGCAGAAACTACTACTAATTGAAGAGAATAAATACTTCAATAGATCCAATATATCAAACAGAGTAAAAACCCATGTGTTCATAAAAATACTAAAAAAATTTCACTGGTTACCTCTTAATTAAAAGAAGCAAGCATTTATGCTGCCTTTTCTGTAAAAATTGTATTACACAGTGACTAAATAATTGATAAAGGAAAATTCCTTAGATATCAATCCTACTGATAAATGTACTAAGCATGACAAAATCAGAAAATCACCATTTTCACATTCTTAATGAATTAATAAAATCCTATAGCACTCATCAACGAATGCTAAGACCATAAGGTAAAATGATCTACTGAGTTTAATCCAGTCTCTACATCTAAGCACTAGCTTTTAAGAAATGACTAAGACAAACAATATGTGGAAGCCTTGGTCCAATCCACAAGTGAGTTATTTTAAATCAATATCTGAAAGAAATCAGTGCAAGACAAGGAAAAAAAAGGAAGATGTATTTAATAGTAAAAGAAATTTTAAGAGATGGGAGAACACAATGCATTCTGTAAACTTCTATTTGGACTCCTACCTGAGCAAATCAACTGTAAAACGTATGGGAGATCACTGGGGAAAGGAATATCCTGTGATCATGAAGAATTCCTGTGACTTCCGTTAGCTGTGACACTGGACAAGATAGTTATGCAGAAACAAAGACGACCTGATGAGCTAAGGACATCTGGTGAGGCCTTTACCGGTGAAGTGACATTATATATGGAATTCGATTTTTAATAATCCAGCAAAAACAAGTGAATGAAGAAAATCAAATCAATGAACAAGCCAGTCACAGACAACTAATGTGGTGGATGAAAGACACATGGGAAACTGGACCCTGCAGTGTGGTGGCTCATGACACTAGCTTCTATTTCTGTGTGAAATTTTTCATAATCAGAAGTTGAAAAAAAAAGCAGATCCCTAAAGGACTGCTTAAGTCTATAGAGTGAAACTTAACTGCTTAAGTCTATAGAGTGAAAGTTAACAAGTACATGAAAAATCAGTGGGGCTTGGCTTTACTCCATCTAACATGCCTATTTCTTTTTTTACCCCTAGATCTGCCATCAACTTTACTGGAGCTTCATTTAGACTATAATAAAATTTCAACTGTGGAACTCGAGGATTTTAAACGATACAAAGACCTGCAAAGGTAATAACCCTCCAAACCCCAACTCAGAAGTGGTAGGGATATGATGGAAATACTAATGAAACCCTTGGAGAGACAGAGGGACCTAATCAAGATTGTCACTGTCGTGAAGATAAAACGAACAGGGACATCTATATCTTACTCTGTCTTGGGGGTGGTAGAGGGACACCAAGTGAAATGAGGAAAAGAACTTTTCAGATGCCCTTTGGTTGATGTAGGTTAGCTACAGAGATTTGTTGACAGGGAGGAGACAGCCGCCACACCCTGAAATGGGTTATGATGTGCAACCAGGAAGAACCTTTCTCTGAAGAGAGACATAAATGGCTTGGGCTTCTGTTTCCCACTCAGCTGTGGGGTTTTCAGCTAACCATCACAACGTCTGCCTAAGAACTGATCCATTTTATGCCATTTTTAGGCTGGGCCTAGGAAACAACAGAATCACAGACATTGAAAATGGAAGTCTTGCTAACATACCACGAGTAAGAGAAATACACTTGGAAAACAATAAACTAAAAAAAATCCCTCCAGGATTACAGGAGTTGAAATACCTCCAGGTAAATCATTCTTCCACTTGTGTTTTGTACATACTAGTACTTTCCTTTGTTTTTGTGAGATGTGTGAGTATCTGAAGCAAAGACCATGGAAGCAAGCAGCAAGGGTAACTGATTTGTAACGACTCTGCAGGTTGCCGGAGGCATTGAGATATGGCTTCTAAGCAGACATTAGCTGAGGTGCTCAGGCATTCCTTTCCATCCTCCAGTTTCTCCTATTGCTGAAGCAGGTAGCAGAGTTACTGACCAGGCTAATTTCAAGTTTCGGGGGTGGCAGGAGCTATGTAAAGGCAGGACTGGTCAGGAGGAATCCGAGGAGGATCGTACATCCTTTCATTCTGGAAATGTTTCACAGAGAGCATGAGGACAAGGTCCCAGGTATTTTCATTATCAGTGCAGTGCTAGATAAGAAGTGGGTATGATTTTAAAAAACTGATGTCAGAATACATAATCAGAAGTCAGTATTTGGGGCAACATGAGTTCCCCTTTCTTCTTCATTGCTTTTGTTTGAACCTTGACCAGGTCTGAAGGGCCCCAGAATCCTTGGAGCATCTGATAAAGTCTTAGATCCTCCCAAGAACAAAAAATGAACACCATACTTCGTGCACAGATTTAGTAGTTTCACAAATCTCCCCTATTTTCATCTGTGTTCCTCACGTTAAGAATTCCTACTTAATCCCAATTCACCTTGGTCCACTTTTCTCATGTGTTTTTCTTGACTTACAACATTCTTATCTTCCAAGAAGCAAAAACACATTAAGAATAAAACTGGGCCTTGTTTCTTCCTGATTTATCTTTAAGTAAGTTTTGTAAAAAAAAAAAAAAAAAAAAAAAAGTTTTATCCACTACACAGACTTGAGACAAAGCCATCAAAATGGATGTGGTATATGCAGATGGCTGTGAGTTTTACTTTTTTTCCACGTACTGCATTTAAATGTCTAACCACTGAGCATAACCTGAGTCTTTCCCTTCTCAAGCCATTCCCAATTTGCGTTCTTTAACAAGTAAAGAATTTACTCTGATCCCAACTTCTGGCTGCTTTTAATTTAAATCTACCCATACTTCTACTAGCATTCCTTTTTTTTTTTTTTTTAAATGAATAGAATCAAAACACACACAAAAAAACAGAATTATAAAGGAGAACACGAATCATAAGGGTACAATTCATCAAATGTTCACAAAGCGAGTACGCCGACATCCAGCACTGCTTTCCAGTGAGGTCAATGCTGTGGAAAACTACAACTTGCACTGACCACGAACTGCTGGGAAACATGCATGAACCATACAAAGCACCTGTAACAAAATCCCCAACCCTTACAGATGGCACAGGGGGCCCCAACACCAGACTTAAAGGTTTTAGCAATGCCCAGATTTCTCATGACTGGCTCAGATCAATCTCACCAAAATTTAAAGGCACAATCTAGAGGTAATGACAGCCAGAACTGATACCTTAGCCTCATCTGCAAAAGGCTTCTACTCTTTCATCTGCCAAAATGCTGTCAGTAGACTGCTCTTACTTCTCAGAAGTCTCAATTGTCAAAAAGACCAAAGAAGAATTAAAGCGAAAGGAGGGAAGTCCCTACACAATTCATTCTTTCTGAATAATAATGCAAAAGACATTTACAGTTTATAAAACCGTATTTTGTCCATTGATGCAAATAAAGATTTGACTGTTGATCCTGTATTACACATATGTATTCAAGCTATTAACAGACGTATTTTTCTATAAAGCAGCTTAAAAGAAAGCAGCTCTACTCTTCCTCACCTTGATCACAAAAAATGCTAGCTAACAATTCATATTCACAAGCCTAATCTTGGGAGCATTCAATTTCATTCTTCTGCTCATTTCTAGTACTTTTAAAACACAGTATTATCAACATGCAATGTAGTAAGCACATGCACACACACCGCTACATAGGTAAGAGAAGAGGAGGAGGGAGGCGTGTGCTGACTGGGCAGTGTGCTCAGGGCCGTGGCAGGAGCTGCAATGCACACACAGAACACTTTTGTGTATCACACAAGAATCCGAGGGGATGTAATCAATATTTAACAGGCATAAACAAGTATATATATTTTAAATGAAATACATTCAAATAAATGTGAAATAAATGGGCAAATGAGCCCATGAAAAAATGTGGACTACAAAAAGAACATCTTCATTTTACACTGATTGTGTACTTTCTCCTACTGCCGTAGATAATCTTCCTCCACTCTAATTCAATCACAAAAGTGGGAGTGAATGACTTCTGCCCAACAGTACCGAAGATGAAGAAATCTTTATACAGCGCGATAAGTTTATCCAACAACCCGGTGAGGTACTGGGAAATGCAGCCTGCAGCTTTCCGTTGTGTTGTGAGCAGAATGAGTGTTCAGCTCGGGAACTTCAGAAAGTAGTTATTAGTATTATCCATTTAATATAAAATTTAAAAATTGTTACATTTGGAATACTTGAACTCTATTAAAAATGGTGGTATTATGCGAACAAGCAAAAGCTATTCCTAAATGGTAAGTCTACTGACTTACTGTATGACAAAAAATTTCAACAGAATTTTGCAAAACTATTGCTACATCAGGATTAAGAGAAACACGCACCTACTGCAGTTTCCTTTTGTATACAAATGGATTCTGCACAAATCTTATGCTTGAACATTCTTTTCTTAGTAACAAAAAAAAAAACACATTCAGTATTTAACACTTTGTTATCAAGTGGATTTTAAAAAGAACTGTACTGTAATTGGAATGCTTGACTTAGCAAAATTTGTGTTCTTTCATTTGCTGTTAGCAAACCAAAATTGACAAGAATGGTTACATGAAGAGCACATTATACTATTCTTAATCTTTAATAACTCGGATAGTACTGTAATGTTTCTGTTAATGTTGAAGTATGATTTCATATAATCTTATTCAAATTCTCATATCTTAGAGCTTTACTGTCTTTATGTTTAACTCCTGATAATAAGGTCTTCTGTGTTTATTAGCAACTTGACCGATGCTATTCATAGCATCTGGTTTCAGACTATAGCATATGCCTTTTAATTTAATTATTACCTGATTATAAAACCTCTATAAAAATACATAGTGAGTGTTTATATAAAATCTGTAATTCACATTCTTTATTATCTCAGTTATTATAACTTTCAGCAGTACATCAATTGTTAGGTCATAGGACAATGTCACCTCAAAGCTAAGGAGTACTTTCAAGATGTCCCTTGTAAGACCTTGGCTGGAAGAGCCGGACTCTGTCCATTCTACACAAACTGTTTACTCAAATATGACAAACTAAACAACTCTGAAAACACAGCTGGTATAACTGAACAGGCAGAGTCCTAAACAAAACACAAAGAAACTAAAGGTCTGTGCAAAAGCTAAGCATACCCTATGTATTTTTTATTTACATTCAACATAGGCAAAGCTAGAAAATAAAAAAAAAATTTAAAATATTGGCTTGAAGTAAAATATTTGTGCTTTGGTTTAATTTTTATTCTCCCATCCAGGAACATAAACATTTCTCAGAAACTTATTTATAACACTTTTAGCACAGTATTAATTCTTTCTCATAGGAAAATTACTGAAATATTCCAAATCATGCTTGTGCTATGAAACATAATCACCTTTATCTTAAACTACCACAAAAACTAAATTTTAAATCATTTTGAGGGTAGTAGAAAAATATTCCATATATGATGTAAGGTGGAGTGAAGGGTTTGGACATCCAGGTCAGCAATGGGCAAATAGGAATAGGTCTTGTTCTTCCTAGAGAGGGCCCCCAACTCTGGCACTGCTGGCACCCCGGGGTGGATTGTTTTGAGGTTGGGGTGGGGGATAGACTGTCCTTTCTTTTGCAGAAGGTGTCTGCCCACAAAACGCCAGGAACACCTGCACCCCAACTCCCACAGTGCGTCACCCAGCAATGTCTGCAGACATTGCCAATGTGGGGGGTGCAAGTGGTGAGGGCGGAGTCTCATGGAGTTGGTGAGAACAATGCTCTACAGGACATTTACATAATTTCTAATTCTGACCCAAGTTTGGAAACTTGGAGCAAAAAAATTACTTTTGTTTTGTAAAACTATAGCGACAAGATCAAAGTATGATTAATATACTAGAAGGCGGATTGCCTGAGTGACTCGGTTGAGGATCCCAACTCCTGCTCTCAGGAGTATAAATTCAAGCCCCGCATTCAGCCCCATGCTGGGCGTGGAGCCTAATTTAAAAAACAAAACAGATAAAATAAAATAAAGAATAAAAGTTAACCACAAGTAGTGATATGACAGAATGAGCCCAGGGATGCCAAGCTTTGAGTTGCAAGAACAAGACCAGAAATCCTGTTCCTTTTACCGTCCTGGTAAGTCACAATCTTTTTGAGTCCGTCTCATCTACAAAGGGTAGTGGTGATAATACTCATCAGTTAGGTTGCCATGAGGATTGAATGACAAATTATATGTGAATTTTCACAGAATGAGAACAAATAATACTAAAACTTGCCTGGTACCACAGAAGATTCGGAATAGCCAAAGCTATCTTGAGAAAGAACAAAGCTAGAGGTATCACAATCCTGTATTTCAAGGTATCCTACAAAGCTATACTAATCAAAAGTATGGTACCGGCACAAAAACAGACTCATAGATCCATGGAATAAAATACGAGTCCAGAAATAAAACCATGCTCGGGGCACCTGGGTGGCTCAGTGGGTTAATAAGCCTCTGCCTTCAGCTCAGGTCATGGTCTCAGGGTCCTGGGTTCGAGCCCCTGAATGGGGCTCTCGGCTCAGCAGGGAGTCTGCTTCCCCCTCTCTCTCTGCCTGCCTCTCAGCTTACTTGTCATCTCTCTCTCTGTAATCTCATGTAATCTTTCTCTCTTACTCTGTCAAATAAATAAAATCTTAAAAAAAAAAGAAATAAAGCAATGTTTGTATGATCAATTACCCTACAACAAAAGAGACACAAATATACAACAGGGAAAAGACAAAGAAATAAAGCAATGCTTGTATGATCTATTACCCTACAACAAAAGAGACACAAATATACAACAGGGAAAAGACAAAGAAATAAAGCAATGCTTGTATGATCAATTACCCTACAACAAAAGAGACACAAATATACAACAGGGAAAAGACAGTCTCTTTAATTAACAGTGCTGGAAAAACCGGATGGCTACATGCAAAAGATGAAATTGGCCCACTTTCTTACAGCGCATACAAAAATAAAGTAAAAATGGATTAAAAGCCTAAACGTGAGACGGGAAACCATAAAATTCCTGAAAGAAAATACAGGCAGTAGTATTTTGAACATTGGCCATAGCAACATATTTATAGATATGTCTCCTGAGGCAAGGGAAACAAAGGCAAAAATAAAGTCTTGGGACTACATCAAAAGAAAAAACTCTGCATACTGAAGGAAACCATAAAAAAAAATTTAGAAAAAGGCAATCTACCGAATGGGAGGAGATATTTGCAAATGACATATCTGATAAAGGGTTAGTATCCAAAATACATAAAGATTTTATCCACTAATTCCTCTACTGAGTATTTACCCAAAGGAAATGAAAACACTAATTTGTAAAGATATATGCACCCCCATGTTTACCGAGGCATTATTTACAATAGTCAGGATATGGAAGCCACCCACGTGTCCAACAGATGAGAGGATAAAGAAGATGTGTATATATACAATGGAATATCAGCCATGGAAAAGAATTAAATTGTACACTAGTGACAACATGGATAGATAGAGTATTACACTACGTAAAATAAGTCAGAGAAAGACAAATACCATATGAATTCACTCGTATGTGGAATTTATGAAACAAATGAACAAACAAATAGATTTAAATACAGAAAATGAGCTGGTGGTTGCCCGAGGGGAGGTCAGTGGATCAGTGGGTAAAGGTGAAGTTGATTAAGAGGCACAGAGTTCCAAATATAAGTCAGTCACAGGGATGAAAAGTACATCATAGGGAATATAGTCGGTGATACTGCAATAATGTGTGCGGACAGATGCTGACTGTGCTTACTGACATGAGCACTGAGTAATGTATAGACTTGTCAAATCACTCTGTTGTACATCTGAAACTAACAGAACACTGTGTGTCCACTATATTTCAACTAAAAAAAAAGTTTGTGAAACTGCTTTGGTAAACCATAAAGGTTCATAAAATATGAGTAAGTATTATACTGGAAAATTACTGACTAATGAGACAAATTAAAGATTATGAAGAGAATATATTACAATGATAATCATTTTAAAATTAAAATATTCTAAAGTTCCAATAGTTTCAGTAATTCATTTTGATATAATATATTATAAAAATAAAATTGTGATGTCCCACCACTTATAAGAAGATAAGTAAAAGTCAAATGTTCACTAAAATTTTAAGAATCCAGGTCTTAAAATTAATAATTCAATTCATAAGGTTAACAAACAGATCAGTCTGTTATCTCAGTAGTAGACCTTAACAGAGCTAAGTTTATCTTTTTCTAAAAAGACAGAACAAAAAAAAAAATTTTTTTTTAAGATTTTATTTATCTATTTGACAGAGAGAGATCACAAGTAGATGGAGAGGCAGGCAGAGAGAGAGAGAGAGGGAAGCAGGCTCCCCACTGAGCAGAGAGCCCGATGCGGGACTCGATCCCAGGACCCTGAGATCACGACCTGAGCCGAAGGCAGAGGCCTAACCCACTGAGCCACCCAGGCGCCCCCAGAACAAAAACTTTTTAAATCCTGGAAATGATTCCTGAAATCACTGCAGTTAATTTCCTGTTGTTAATGTTGTTTTTCATCCCACAGCTGTTAACCATTTTTGGTGTTTACAAAACACAAATCACTAGTAAAAAATCATCAAGAACCAAATTGAATTAGAAGTTTTTGGCCAGAGGGGTGCCTGGGTGGCTCAGTGGGCTAAAGCCTCTGCCTTCCGCTCAGGTCATGATCCCAGGGTCCTGGGATCGAGCCCCACATCGGGCTCTCTGCTCAGCAGGGAGCCTGCTTCCTTCTCTCTCTCTGCCTGCCTCTCTGCCTACTTGTGATCTCTGTCTGTCAAATAAATAAAATCTTAAAAAAAAAAAAAAGTTTTCGGCCACAAACCCATTCTATGGTAAATATAAAATATTACTCACTTGAAGCCCATTAAAGTTTGGAAATAAATCACTACAAATTACTGGGCTTATTAAGGACTTCAAGACAGAAAAAAATATCAAACACCATCCATCCATATTTTCTCCCAAATACTATCAATAAAAATGATCATTGAATTAATGGGAAAAAATAACACTTTTTGGAAATCACTTGAAGTCACTAAAACTAAAGTTATTTTTATTTTTTAAAGATTTATTTGAGGGAGAGAGAGTACGAGCAGGAGAGGCAGAAGAGAGAGGGAGAGAGAATCTCAAGCAGACTCTGTGCCAAGCCTGGAGCCCAGTGTGGGTCTCGACCTCATGACCCTGTAATCTGGACCTCAGCTGAAACCAAGAGTTAGACACTTAAGACTGTGTCACTTAGAGGCCCCTGAAGTTTGTTTTTTTAAATCAACTGTGTTCCTCCTTAACCTATTCATTACTTTTCTTTACTTCATAACTCCATCTTTTTTTTAAGAACTGCCTTCCTTCTGTCCTCTTCACCTCTATGCTCACATAGTCCTTAACCTATTACATCTGACTTATCAATTCTCCGTTTTCCCCAAATCATACTGTGTAAATAAGCCTGAACAATACTTTCACCTGCACTTACTAATGTAACCCTCACAGTACTGTCCTACGCACATGACCTGTTTTTCAGGCATGGAAACTGCAAAACAAGGTTAAATAACTGTAGCGGATCTAGGACTCGATGATCACCTTTCCCCATGATGGCACACTTGCTTGCTCAGTGCTCACCCTACGGTGCTTACTTCAGGGACTCTTTGCTACTTGGCTTCCAGAGACACCATCTTTCAGGCTGCTCTTCCACGGCTAGTATCCCCCAATATTCCTCCTTTAGCCTCTTTTCTCTGCCCCCCCTGACAGTCCTGTCCATTTTTACACATTCAGCCATTACCATTGAGGGAAGCCCTCTGAAGCCCACTTCTCAATGTGGGCCTCACCTGGGAAGAACTAACTCTTAAAAGCAGACCCAAACACCTAGTTTTAACACTCAATCAAAATCAATCCTAAACAATTTCTTCAGACTGTCCCTGTCCCTCTTGGCCTTTCCTTTCCCAGTTGTTCAGGTGTATTCTGCCTCTTGTACCTCTGCAGCAAGTCTTGCCGTCCTTGTCATTCTCACTCTGTCACAACTGCTTTATTTCCTAGTTGGAATATCAAAATCAGTTCCTGGCCTCATTCTGCCAGTCCAACTCTTATGTGATCAACCAAGCAGACCCACATGCTAGCTGGGTTAATTACAGTCAGTCCCCACATGGAAAGCCCATGATACTTCTCATTGATCACTGAATTACAAAAATTTCTCCACCTATACTTTTCAAGACTGTCCATGATTTCCATTTGTAAATAATGATTTAAATTTTTTTAATTTCCACAGTTAACATATAGGGTTCTATTAGGTTCAGGTATCTAATATAGTGATTCAACAATTCTATAGATTATCAGTGTTCATCACAATAAATATATTCTTAACCCCTGTTCACCTACTCAAATAATGATTTTTGAGCTTATTTCATGCTATCTTTTTAATGCCCCAGCCCCAGCATAACTGTTTCTCACATCACTCTGTACTTCCTGGCCTCCCTGTACTTGTGATACCATCTTTTGCATCCATCAAAATCAAACACGACTCAAACATCAGTGTCAAAAGTCACGCCCTCAGCAACTCTTCCTGGATTCCACCAGAGCAGATGTGGCTTCTCATAGCCCACCCAAATCTTGCCAGTACTTTGTGCCTCTCTTTTGCACTGATCACAGTCTAACTTAGCTCAGCTGGTTACTCCTTGGTCTCCTTGGACATTCTCCAGAGGGCTTTAGGAATCTTGGATGCAAGCACTGCTTCCTTGTCTGTGTCCAACCCTCACGAAAGGCTAGCATACCTCCTTGGCTCAATACACGTTTCTGAATTAAATCACTGAAAGGAAAGGAAAAACTTGTATCCTCCCCGTAAGGAAACGATGCATTTTTATCCTGCACATCTTCTTTCTCCCTGGTGGTTGACCCATGCCTCCAGCTCTGCTACAGACTGGTGTGCTCTACGATAGTCAGAGGGCAGTTCCCCCAGTGCACTCAAGTGTTATAGTAGGGATTTAGGACAGTTCCTATCACAGGATCTGGGGAGGTTTGAAACAGACCCTCTTCCTCAATCAGCTCTGATGAGTGCTGAAGCAAGGTGGCATTCCCAGCAGTGAACATGGAAATAAAGAGAACTGCTTTAAAATGAACCCTTCCATAGAGAGAGAAAGAGCTTAAAGAGGGGCCAAAAGGGCAGAAACACAGGGACAAATCAGGGCAAGTGGCAAAAGCAACATGCCATTCCCAGTTTTCCATACAGGGCATAATCAGTCATGTGAAGTCCTGATACTAAGACTTGCATTTTGAGTCCTTTTGTTAAGGAAAATACAATAGAAGTAAAAGATAAAACAATATAATAAATTTCCATATACTTCTTAGTTTCAAAACTTATCAACTCACAGCCAATCTTACTCATTTATAGTTCCATGTTATTTTAATAACAGCTTTATTGAAAAATTTAAACACATTTCTTTGGTTTTCATCATTTTTTTAAAAGATTTATTTAGAGAAGAGAGACCACGTGCATGCCTGTGAGCCAGGGGTGAGGCAGAGGGAGAAGAGAATCTCAAGCAGACTCCCCACTGAGCGTGGAGCCCCATGCTGGGCTGGATCCCACGACCCTGAGATCAGGACCTGAGCCCTGATCAAGAGTCAGGTATTTATCAGACTGAGACACCCAGGCACCCCAGTTGGGTGGTTTTTAGTGTATTCAGGGTTAGTATCATCACCACAATCAATTTCAGAGTATTTCATCACTCCAAAAAGAAACCCTTTACCCACTTAATGTAACTCTCCACCTTAGGTAACTATAAACCCACGTTCTGTCTCTATGGGTTTTCCTATTCTGGATGCTTCATATGAATGGAATCATTCATCGGGCTTCTTCCACTCAGCATGTGTCCAAGGTCCACCCATGCTGCAGCTGTGTTGAGGCTGCATTCCTGTTTATAACTAACATTCCACTCTCTGGATGGCCCACATTCGCTGATCAGGTGGTGGACATCCAAGCTGTTTCCCTTCCTTGGCTCTTATGAATAATACTGCTATAAATACTTGTGTATTACGAGGTTTCAGTAGATACCAGTCTTCACTTTTCTTGGGTACATACTTAGAAGTGTAATTGGCAGTTCAAATGGCAACGTTGTATTGAACTCTTTGAGGCACTGTAGACTCCTTTCCATAGTAGCTGCACATTTTACATGCCCATCAGCAACACACACAGGTTTTAACTTCTACATACCTTCACCAATACTGGTTACTGTCCTTTCATTTATTTTTGTTATAATCCGTCTCTTCAATTGCAGCCATGCTAGAGACTGATAGGGTAATTCACTGTGGTTTTTGATTTGCAGTTTCCTGATGACTGTTGATACCAAGCATTTCTTCTGGTGTTTAATGACCATTTGTTACCTTCTTTGGAGAAACGTCTGTTCAGATCCTTGACCCATTTTTAAATTGGTTGTTGCTGTTACTCTTATCACTGTGTTGTCTGGTTTGCCATCTATTCCAGACACAAGTCCTTTATCAGATATAGAACCTGTAAAATTTTTCTCCCATGTTGTAGATTGTTTTTCCATCTTCTTGATGGTATCCTTTGGCACAGGAAGAAAATTTGGTTTTGATTAAATTTCTTTTGTTTCTTGTGCTTTTGGTGTCACAGCTGAGAAACTGTTGTCTAATACAAGGTCATAAAAAATGACATCCATGTTTTCTCCTAATATTCAGGAGTCTTTGCTCTTACACCTAAGTCTGTGTTCCATTTTGAGTTAATTTTTACATGTGGCATGATACGGATCAGGATACAAACCATGTTCATCACTCCAGAGGCTCTTCCACACCTTCCCTAGTCCACGCTACCACCTCTCCCAGCAAACATCATTCATTAACTCGCTCCTCCAAGCGGAACTTTGCCACCAACAGTACAACCCTCTCCTTAAAAATTTTTTATAAATTTTCTTAATAACTGTTAACCTTAAAAACTGTTACATAAGTAATGGCAGTTCTGCTTCTTGGGTCCATAAATACCCCTCTCATTCATATGCCTAACCATTTCAATACTTTGAAGAAACCGAAGTATTCCTCTCACCTAAAGGGTATCTGCAGCACTATTATATAATTTCACAGAAAACACAGAGGATGTCAGACTACTAAGTCTCAAAAGTGACTCCAAGAATTCTCCTATGGGATTAAAGGAAGGAGTTGGCTATGAAGTGGAAACCCCCAAATAACAGAAAGACAAAGTGGCATATAGAACAAAGGGAATGACAGAACTTTGGATCTAGAAGCAGCCTTATTTAAAGTTCTAGGATGAGTAAGCTGCTTCCCAGAGGGAATAGGTGACTTCTTACTTGTGACTCATGACATGTCTCTGGGGTTGGTTAGTGGCTGTGACCCTACAGCAATGGGGATTCTACTATCTCTGTCCATTCTTAGTCCATAGAATAGCTTACCTCTAATTCCCTATGTATCTTTAGAAAGATATATATTTCTAAATATTTTCCTCCCAAAATGAACTCATTAAATTTATTAGACAAATTTCCTAATTTTCACCATGGGAGGGCAGTCTTATTCTGTATGCCGTAGAAGTCTAAAAATAAAGACAAAAAAGCTAGACCTGTTTTTTTAAAGATTTATTTATTTATTAGAGAGAGGGACAGAGCACAAGTTGCGGGGTACGGCAGACAGAGGGAGAAGCAGGCTCCCCACTGAGCAGGGAACCCAATGTGGGGCTGGATACCAGGACGGAGATCGTGACCTGAGCTGAAGGCAGATGCTTCTCCAACTGAGCCCCCAGGCGTCCCAGCTAGACATATTTTAAAATAATCTTAAACACTACTTTTACATTTTAAAAAGGTAAACAATAACACTTATCTACAAGCAGAAATTTTCATACATGATCTGATTAATAGAAAATATACTTAGGAAAACAAAGGAATGGCATATTTGAAAAATGGGACAAGCAGCATTATGCTTTGTAAAGTTATAAAATATCTAAGTATTCTCACAAGACTATGAAATCTTAAAAGAAAAAATATAGGAGCCTCTAGCACTTACTGAGTCCATACTACACAGCAACAACAAAGTATGCATTTTATTTATTTTTTTTTTTTAAAGATTTTTATTTATTTATTTAACAGAGAGAGAGATCACAAGTAGGCAGAGAGGCAGGCAGAGAGAGAGGAAGGGAAGCAGGCTCCCTGCTGAGCAGAGAGCCCATGTGGGGCTCGATCCCAGGACCCTGAGATCATGACCCGAGCCGAAGGCAGAGGCTTAACCACTGAGCCACCCAGGCGCCCCCAAAGTATGCATTTTAAATGCAATGTTCCAATACCCAGCACTCAATCATCCTGTTAACTTATGACGGTACACATGCACACACCAATCCCCCAAATCATAGAGAAATGCAAAGGGCCTGCAACAATGAAAATGATTTTGGAAAAGAACAAAGTTGGAGGATGTATACTACCTAATGGCACAATGTAACGTAAAGCTGCTGTTAACCAGGAAGGCAGCAATGGGATATAACTGAGAATCTAGAAACAGACCTGTACATTCATGGTTAACTGATTTTTGACACAGATATCCAGTTAACTCAGTGGGGAAATAATCTTCTTTTCAACATACTGTCCTGAGAGTTGAATGTTCACATGCAGAAAACTGAACTCAGACCCTAACCTCAAAACACATACAAAAACTAACTCAAAATAGATCATGGACCTAAAAATAAGAGCTGAAACTACAAACTTCTGTGAGAACACAAAAAATCTTTAACTGCTTAGTCAGCTAATTAATTCTTTGACTTGACACCAAAAGCCATAAAACAACAATAAAAGAAAAAGATAATTTGAGCTTTACAAAATTAGTGACACTATTAAGAAAATGAAAACTTGTGGGGCGCCTGGTTGGCTCAGCTGGTCGAGCATCTGCCTTTGGCTTGGGTCATGATCAGCGGGGACTCTGCTTCCCCCCTTTGATCAGGCGCTCTCTCTCTCTCTCTCAAATAAATCAATCAAATCTTTGAAAAAATGTAAAAAAAAAAAAAAAAGGAAACTTGTGTCATGGATAGGAAGAAAAAAGATTACA